>NC_041055.1:33268717-33298717 GCF_900634775.1 Gouania willdenowi | reverse complement strand
TCAGCATCAGATCAAATCTATCACAAAAACATCTTCTACCACCTAAAGAACATCTCCAGAGTGAAAGGTTTAATGACTCAGAAAGATCAGGAGAAACTGGTCCATGCTTTTATCTCCAGCAGACTGGACTATTGTAATGGTCTTCATCAAACATCTACAGCTGGTTCAGAACGCTGCAGCTCAGGTCTGAACCAGAACAAAGAGGTCAGAACACATTACACTGGCTCCCAGTCAGCCTCAGAGGAGACTGTAAAGTTCTGCTGCTGGTTATAAATGTGTGAATGGGTTTGGTCCAGAATACATCAGTGAGATGTTAGTCAGGTATGAACCCAGCAGGTCTCTGAGATCTATGGACACAGGTCAGATAGTGGAGCCCAGAGCTCACAGTAACCATGGTGATGCTGTGTTTAGTTGTTATGCTGCAAAGAAGTGGAACAAACTGCAGCAGAGCTGAAGTCAGCATCACATGTGAACATTTTTAAATCAAAGTTAAAGGAACTTTTTTCTCTACTGTGTATGATTGAGAGAGATTTATGGTCATGATGATGATGTCATGAGTTTGTTGATGATTTTACTGATGATTTTAATTGATTTTACTGATGATTTTAATTGATTTTACTGATGATTTTAATTGATTTTACTGATGATTTTAATTGATTTTACTTATGATTTTAATTGATTTTTACTGATGATTTTAAATGTTCTTATTGATTTTAAACAATTGAATGTTTTATCATGTAAAGCACATTGAGTTGCCTTGTGTATGAAATGCACTATATGAATAAATTTGCCTTGCCATAATTAGATCCACGAGGGAAGTCGAACACCTCATGATTTCGGACCCGCCCCCTGATGTCTGCTTTTTTAAAGACATTTGTTTTTACAGAAACGTTGGGTCTGTGATTGGTCCGTTCTACATCAGCCACATTGTGTTGTTCATTTTAGGGTTCAGAGACGATCCATCATCCAATCATAACTTAAAAAGCTCCGCCCCCTCCAGGTCACGTTAGACGTTTATGAAACTCTTCAAACCAACGCCAAATGCCTCTGATGACATCACCTCCTCTCTGTGATGATGTTGAGCTTATTTTTGTATAGAATAGAACTCACTGTAGAATCCTGGACATTTGGCCGAAGAAATGAGTGCAAATGTATTAATTTTGGGCTCTAGTTTAAATATAAACTATTTATTTAGGACACAAACATCTGGAACCAAACTACATGGTGTTTTATGTAATATTTAATGTTTTCCATGTATTATTTACACAGTGAACAATGGGCTACAGGATGGACTGGGTTTATTATTTTTAATAATTATTATTATTATTTACCTCTCGTACTCACTATAACATCTCTTCATTCTAATATCTAACATATTCTGCTGTGAGACTAAATGCACTTTTTTTCTGGCTGCAAATAAAAGTTCATATTTGAAAGAGCAACGACACCTCCAGGAGATTTAGTTTTAATTGTACTTCTCTTTCATTCCCCCATAACCTATAGGGATAGAGACTCAGCAGAATTACCATCCTCTTGATCTATAATTACAGCCTTCTTTCTACCCACGGCTCTTTGAGCAGATATAGAAGAACCTTTAAGTTTGGTTATAAAAGACAATCTCAGAACATTTGTAATAATTCAGCTTTGGAATCACTAATAATGTTTTTAGGAGAGGGACAAACTTTGAAAAGTGTTACAATCTTTGTAATTTATTGAAGTTATTTTTTATTTTACATGTCATTGTTATACTATTGATTGACAATCCTCGAGCGGTCAATGTCAGCGACTAATGCATTTCCTTCCATTCAGCACCTGATTAATTTTAATAATAATAATTTAAAAATAAAATAGTAGGTTATTGCTCCCATCCCTCAAAAAATAAAAAAATAAAGTTTAAATAAAAATCCCATACTGTCTCTTGTTTTCTCACCCCAAAGCACCGCTTCTCAAAGTGTGGGGTGCGCCCCCTGGTGGGGGATGGAGACATGACATGTGGGGCGTGTACAAACAGGAGGACATTTTTAATATGATGCCAATCTTTGTAAAGTCGTAGTGGCATTATAAAACACATGCATTTTATAAAATATAGAACCCAACAATCATTTTATATATGAAATATTTGGTCACATGTTTATAGTATGAGAGAAAAATTTAAATGAAGCTAACATTTCCGTCATTCTGTCAACTCAGCTTTTTTTTTTCTGTATTGCCATCATGGGCTGTACTTCTACTTCCTGTTTCTGACACAATAATTCAGAGGTGGTATTGGTCTGTACCTGGTATCAGTGAATAGATCTGCTCCTCCACAGTCTGAACTGATTCACTGTTAGTGAAAATGTGTTCTATTTGTTTCAAAACACACACAACAGTTTGAGAACCACTGCAGCTATACATCTATCATAGACAGAGATGTATACATGTATTCATATTCATTAGTTGTATGAAACTAACCCAATAAAGCCTATTGAACAGCTTTGTTATGATTTTACTTCTTAAATGATTGTTTACCTCTTAAATTCACTCTATGTCAGAGATGCAACATTAGTTATCACTGATGTCATCATAACAAACAAAGTATGTTTATATTTAAAATAGCATAACACTAGACATATGCTTTGTGCGTGACATGAAAATAAAACATACATAAATCACTGAGCACTAGTTCCTCACAGTGATACATTTATCTATCTATTTATCTAGATCTACAGTATCTATCATCTGTTTATTTATCTATTTATGTCTATCATTTATTTATCTATCTATCTATCTATATCTATTTATTGTTTATCTATCATCTATATCTATCTATCTAGCTATCTATATCTATTTATTGTCTATCTATCATCTATATCTATCTATCTATCTATCTATCTATCTAAATCTATTTATTGTCTATCTATCATCTATATCTATCTATCTATCTATCTATCTATATCTATTTATTGTCTATCTATCATCTATATCTATCTATCTATCTATCTATCTATCTATCTATCTATATCTATTTATTGTCTATCTATCATCTATATCTATCTATCTATCTATCTATCTATCTATCTATCTATCTATCTATCTATATCTATTGTCTATCTATCATCTATATCTATCTATCTATCTATCTAAATCTATATCTATTTATTGTCGATCTAACATCTATATCTACCTATCTATCTATCTATCTATCTATCTATCTATCTATCTATCTATCTATCTATCTATCTATCTTTCTATCTATCTATCTATCTATCTATCTATCTATCTATCTATATCTATATCTATATCTATTTATTGTCGATCTATCATCTATATCTATCTATCTATCTATCTATCTATCTATCTATCTATCTATCTATCTATCTATATCTATATCTATATCTATTTATTGTCGATCTATCATCTATATCTATCTATCTATCTATCTATCTATCTATCTATCTATCTATCTATCTATATCTATATCTATTTATTGTCGATCTATCATCTATATCTACCTATCTATCTATCTATCTATCTATCTATCTATCTATCTATCTATATCTATATCTATATCTATTTATTGTCGATCTATCATCTATATCTATCTATCTATCTATCTATCTATCTATCTATCTATCTATCTATCTATCTATCTATCTATCTATCTATCTATCTATCTATCTATCTATCTATCTATCTATCTATCTATCTATCTATCTATCTATCTATCTATCTATATCTATATCTATATCTATTTATTGTCGATCTATCATCTATATCTATCTATCTATCTATCTATCTATCTATCTATCTATCTATCTATCTATCTATCTATCTATCTATCTATATCTATATCTATATCTATTTATTGTCGATCTATCATCTATATCTACCTATCTATCTATCTATCTATCTATCTATCTATCTATCTATCTATCTATCTATCTATCTATCTATCTATCTTTCTATCTATCTATCTATCTATCTATCTATCTATATCTATATCTATATCTATTTATTGTCGATCTATCATCTATATCTATCTATCTATCTATCTATCTATCTATCTATCTATCTATCTATCTATCTATCTATATCTATATCTATTTATTGTCGATCTATCATCTATATCTACCTATCTATCTATCTATCTATCTATCTATCTATCTATCTATCTATCTATCTATCTATATCTATATCTATTTATTGTCGATCTATCATCTATATCTATCTATCCATCTATCTATCTATCTATCTATATCTATATCTATGTCTATTTATTGTCGATCTATCATCTATATCTATCTATCTATCTATCTATCTATCTATCTATCTATCTATCTATCTATCTATCTATCTATCTATCTATCTATATCTATATCTATATCTATTTATTGTCGATCTATCATCTATATCTATCTATCCATCTATCTATCTATCTATCTATATCTATATCTATGTCTATTTATTGTCGATCTATCATCTATATCTACCTATCTATCTATCTATTCACTGTTTATATTCTCCTCCATCTTTAGAAAAGAGGAAACCAGGACATCAACTCATCGTTGGTTTAAAATGATACATTTTAAACAGTAGTTATATCAGTAGTTGAGGCAGTAGTTGAGGCAGTAGTTATGAGTGTAGTTATAGCAGTAGTTATGGCAGTAGTTGTGGCAGTAGTTGAGGCAGTAGTTATGAGTGTAGTTATAGCAGTAGTTATGGCAGTAGTTGTGGCAGTAGTTGAGGCAGTAGTTGAGGCAGTAGTTGAGGCAGTAGTTATGAGTGTAGTTATAGCAGTAGTTGTGGCAGTAGTTATAGCAGTAGTTGAGGCAGTAGTTATAGCAGTAGTTGAGGCAGTAGTTGAGGCAGTAGTTGAGGCAGTAGTTATGAGTGTAGTTATAGCAGTAGTTATGGCAGTAGTTGTGGCAGTAGTTGAGGCAGTAGTTGAGGCAGTAGTTGAGGCAGTAGTTATGAGTGTAGTTATAGCAGTAGTTGTGGCAGTAGTTGTGGCAGTAGTTGAGGCAGTAGTTGACAGTAGTTATAGCAGTAGTTGTGGCAGTAGTTATAGCAGTAGTTGTGGCAGTAGTTGAGGCAGTAGTTGAGGCAGTAGTTATGACAGTAGTTATAGCAGTAGTTGTGGCAGTAGTTGAGGCAGCAGTTGAGGCAGTAGTTGAGGCAGTAGTTATGAGTGTAGTTATAGCAGTAGTTGAGGGCAAACACAGTTTGTAAGCTACACTTCTATTCTCCTCAACATTTATTATTAATCAGCAGAGATAATTATTTCATGAGTCGAGCTATTTGCACAAAACACAAGCTGTGGAAACTAGGACAGATCCATGTGGGGGGGTGGGTGAGAAGAGAGCGTGACCAATGGGATCACTGGGTTGGAACCAGGCAGTAGACGGAGGAGATCTGAGGTGACGCGATTTTGGCTTTTGTTGGAGTGAATGTGGCGTTAGCGTTAGCATTAGCAATGAGGAGGAAAGAGGACGAAGGAGAGCAGAGAACAAGAGCTGGTTCTGTGTCTAGTCACTGTGACATACATCATGATCAGGAGGAAGGGGCGGGGCTTAAGGCTGAGCTCAGTTCATCATTGGTTCTTTAGTTTAGAAAAGTGTGTTTATTCAAACTGGTGTGGAGACAAATACAAATCATAGAAGAAAGCAAACAGATGCTAAATGTTAAAGTTCCATCACTATAAAACAGTAGCTTTTCAATATAACTGTAGCATTTAATCGTCACACGTACAAAAGGAAGATCTCATCTTAAAGTCTTTAATATCACGATATTTAAGTCACGATATTACAAGAATAAAACTGGTAATAATATTAAGATTATAAACTCTGTGTGGTTCCTCTTCTGGAATAAACACATTTTCTTACATATTCTATTTAAAATTGTGATATTGATGATAATGTGGTGCAGATGAACCTAAATATAAACTATTTCTGTCTTTGTGAAACCTATATCTTTCCCGGTGTCAGAACCAACTCACCTACTTTTCACCCACTGAATCATTATGTATAGTCTTAAAAATTCAAACAAAATTCAATCGCATGCTTCTCTAATTTCTGCCTATTTTCGAATTTAAAAATGCAAAAATCTGACGCACCAGCGCCCCCAAGTACGCCAAAAATGCAGTACAAGATAAGAATTGCCACAATAATTAATTCATTATAGAATCATGAAAATTGCCGCAGTAGTAGACCATGACAAGACAAGTAAAAAATATTATTATGACCACACCAAAAAAATACACAGGAAGTCCAGAATCTTGAATTGAAAACTGAAAATTGCAAAATTGCTGTGCTCGCTCACGCTGTATTTTAACACATTTCTCCGAGAACGTGATCTATGGATTTTTGATAACTTTTACGGTGTTTGCAGGGCGGAGCCAAGAATTTTGGCCATTTTTTTTTTCTTTTTTTATTTTAAATAAACAACCCAAACAATTTGCACATATGAAGTTGGATTTATGTCAAATGTAAATCAGATGTTAAACTCTCGGCCCTAAACCAGCTCAGTGTGGAAAAACGGAGATTGGCGCATTAGCGCCCCCTACAGAGTGAAGACAATTTAATGTGGGGGAAAAAAAAAAATGTTTGGAATTTTTCACAAACTTCTGTTTTCGTCTCTCAATCAAAAAAGTCAATGAGACGCATGTTTTATTTTTTATCGTGTTATTTTGTATTGAGATTCTCTCCATTTTGTGTTAATAGGAAATACTACTATTACTACTATTACTATTATTACTATTACTATTACTACTATTACTACTACTACTACTATAATTACTATTACTACTATTACTATTACTACTATTCCTATTACTACTATTATTACTATTACTACAACTATTACTACTACTACTATTACTACTACTACTATTGCTACTACTACCACTTACTATTACTACTACTACTATTATTACTATTACTACTACTACCATTATTACTATTACTACTACTATTACTATTACTACTACTACTACTATTACTACTACTATTATTACTATTACTACTACTACTATTATTACTATTACTACTACTATTACTACTACTACTATTATTACTATTACTACTACTACTATTATTACTATTACTACTACTATTACTACTACTACTATTACTACTACTATTACTACTACTACTATTGCTACTACTACCACTATTACTATTACTACTACTACTATTATTACTATTACTACTACTACTATTATTACTATTACGACTACTATTACTACTACTACTACTATTACTACTACTATTATTACTATTACTACTACTACTATTATTACTATTACTACAACTATTACTACTACAACTATTACTACTACTACTACTATTGCTACTACTACTATTATTACTATTACTACTACTATTACTACAACAACTATTACTACTACTACTACTATTACTACTACTACTATTATTACTATTACTACTACTACTATTACCCATACTACTACTACTACTATTACTATTACTACTACTACTATTGCTACTACGACTATTACTACTACTACTATTATTACTATTACTACTACTATTACTACTACTACTATTGCTACTGCTACTATTACTATAACTACTACTACTACTACTACTACTACTACTGTTACTACTATTACTATTACTACTACTATTACTACTACTACTATTACTATTATTATTACTACTATTACTACTACTACTATTGCTACTACTATTATTACTACTACTACTACTACTATTACTACTACTATTACCATTAGGCAAGGCAAGGCAAATTTATTTATATAGCGCATTTCATACTCAAGGCAACTCAATGTGCTTTACATGATAAAACATTCAATTGTTTAAAATCAATAAGAACATTTAAAATTATCAGTAAAATCAATTAAAATCATCAGTAAAATCATCATGACATCAACAACATGACAAAAAATCTCTCTCTCAATCATATGCAGTAGAGAAAAAAAGTGCCTTTAACTTTGATTTAAAAATGTTCACATGTGATGCTGACTTCAGCTCCGCTGGCAGTTTGTTCCACTTCTTTGCAGCATAACAACTAAAAGCAGCATCACCATGTTTACTGTGAGCTCTGGGCTCCACTATCTGATCTGTGTCCATAGATCTGAGAGACATTACTACTGTTACTACTACTACTACTATTACTACTGTTCTTGGATGTGTTAGTACAACAAAAAAATTCATAAATATGTCTAAGTTTATATCTCTATAGTACATTTCTGTCTAAACAAATCAATAATAATGCATTAATAGTATAAAAGTCACTGTTATATTATGTCTTTCTATGAACTTGAGGCAGTGCATAGAAGGGGGCGTGGCAAAATGGCATGGCGAAGGCAGCAGGACGAAGGCGGGGGCTGTTTGCTTCCGCTTGCGGTGTTATTTACTTTTATAATTAGAATCTGCTAGTGTTGTGTTCAAGACCGCACTATCTGAGACCAAGACTTGCCCGAGACCAGAATGCACCGAGACCGAGACCAAGACCAAGACCATAAACATTATATTTTTCAATTTAAAAAAATCTATAAATAAATAAAATTCTGACAAGGTTCGACAGTTAAAAAACATTCTCTCTTTAATTTTAGTTTATTTTAAATCCATTTGACGGACAAAAAAGGTGCCTGGAAAAAAATTAACTAAAATATTAAAACTACTACTGATAAATTCACAATTATTCTACATATTTGAAAACAATATTTTTATGTCAGCTGAATGTACAGCAAGTGTTTAAAAGTATTTCTACCAATAAATAATGATTCTTGATTCTGATTCTTTCAGTTGTTCAGGTTTAACACGTCACAGATTTACAGGATAATTTTTTAGTTTGAAAAAGCCTTTAACAGGTTATTTTTATTAATTAACTTAGTTGATATAGTTTAATTTAGTTACTGTAATATAACTAGGATATTCATTAACAAAGGTTTCCAACTGTAACTGTAAAAGTGAAACTTTCTGAAATAAAACTACAAACAAGTTGTCATCAGTGTAAAAAACATAGATCTACAGGTAGATGTGAAACTAAATAAAACAAACCCTGGAACAGTCATGTGACAAATTAATCAATAGTTATTGTTGAGAATTATTATTATTATTCTGGATACAGTGGAAACAGAAACTATAAAAATAATTATATTATGAACCTGTTTATATTGTAGGGAACATATTATAGACATAAATGTAATTAGAGTCTAAAGACACAAAAAAAAACACCACTTTATAAAAATAATAGACGAATATAAAACTTCTTTACAGTTATTTGACTCATTCTATGCTCGTGCAACTCTGCGGCGATGACGCGCAGGTGACGACATAATCCAAGATGGCGGCGGCCCGGACTACAGCTGATATTATGTAATAAAGCCTTAAAAGACATGAATATAATGAAAAGAGTGGATGGACAGAGACATAAACATGCAGACTTATTAAACACACACAGACTTATTAAACACACACTGACTTATTAAACACACACAGACTTATTAAACACACACGGACCTCAGTAAACACGGTAAACGGAACAGGCTTCACCAGAGTAAGTGCGTCCCCTATCCAGCCTTCACAGGCTGTAATATCATCAGTTTATCATTTTACCAGTTATTAGAGCTACTGTCTTTACCAGGGAGATAATATTTATTACTGGTGATTGTTTTCTGGAGTTTTACTGAGATTTTTACCAGTGATTAGTTCATTTCTCCTTTGCGCTCTGTGGTCCAAACTGACACCGTAGGTACGAGTGTCACACACGTCACTCAGTCACATTAAGGAAGGTTGTGGTCATTATAACAGGGTGGATTAAATAATGAATAAAATATTGTTTTATCCAGTTCTTCTCCGTGTTATTATCACATTATAAAAAAGTTTAAAAATAGCAGGAATTAGTGCTGGTCTCTAACGGTCTTGACGGAAAATCCCGAGTCTGAGACGAGACCAAGACCTTTAAAATTTGGTCTCGAGACCAAGACCGGTCTGGACCACCACAACACTAGAATCTGCACAGGTCGTCAGTCCGTAGGTTACACGTTAACCTAAAAGATAAACCACTGTTCCATCACAGAACATGTGATTAACTGATTCATATACAACCAATGATGACATGTTGATTATTGGACTAATATTCACTGGCAGTAAAGTATTAAACTGATGATATCATACGTTGGAATAATGAGAACATTTGTTTAAAAGTCTGTGGATCCTTAACCAAGGTCACAGTTAAAGGTCCATGTTTTACAGAATGTCCAGATGTGCATACATATTTCTACAGTATTGGCTTCTCTTCATTGGCTTCCTGTAAAATCTAGAATAGAGTTTAAAATCCTGCTGTTAGCATACAAAGCTCTACATGATCTAGCTCCTGTATATCTATAGAGACCTGTTAGTGCTCTATCATCCAGGTAGATCACTCTGCTCTCAGTCTGATGGTCTTCTAGAAGTTCCTAAAGTGTCTAGAAGTAGAACAGGAGGCAGAGCGTTCAGCTACCAGGCTCCTCCCCTTTAGAACCAGCTCCCAGTCTTACTACAGGAGGCTGCTACTCTCTACATCTTTAAAAATAAACTCTAAACCTAGTTATTTTCTAAAGCATATACTGTATAATAGCATTAACATAACCACTAGGAACAAAGCTCTAAACCTAAAAAAGGAACTAAGATGATATAGTAGAACATTATAAACATGATCCACCATCTACACACATAGCTCTAATGGCTGTAATGAGATGATGTCCAGTCAGACACAGTTGTACCAGGTTGTAGACCAACCCCCCACTTCTGTCCCTGGTTGTATAACCATCATACTGCTCACACTGCTTCATTTACACTGATGTCCACACATAGATCATTACATGTGACCAGTAGAAGATGAAACCTGGTCTGTAGTGGTAACATCTCAGATCATGGAGGATACTGTAATACATTTAATATTAATATTAACATAACCACTAGGAAGGAGTGTATCATAGTGTATCATGTTGTTCTGCAGTCTGTGTCTTCTCCTCTAACTCTGAGGGTTCTCTTTTCTGGTGTTTTGATGCTGGAGCTGGTGGTTCCTGATCAATGGTTCACAGCTTAACTAGTCTAGAACATTCTGATGGTCTATCCTTCTATTCTATTCTGTTTGTCCTTCTGTTCACTAACAACAACCAGTGGAACCAGATGTTCTCCACCTCTGAACCTGGTTCTAATGGAGATTTATTTCTATAAAATAGAGGAAGTTTTTTCCTCCCACTGTCACTAAATGTTTGTTCATGTGGATCTTGTTAAGTTTTTTTTTTCTTACAATAGACTTTATATTTTGTTCAGCACTTTTTAGATGACTTTGTTGTATTTTGTGCTATAGAAATAAAGTTTGAATTGAATTATGACCAAAAACATTCACAAAATTATTTGCGACATACTTAAGACTACAAATATACCAAAAAATCACAACTCATCATTAACTGACTGCAAACACAAAGAAAAGGAAAAAAATGCATAATAAAATAACAAAAATGCTAATGTGTCATTTTGTAACCCATTAAACATGTGTTAGGGTTAGTGATCAGATTAGATCACTAATTGCAACTAATTACAGTAACTGATGAAGCTTCACTGAGCAACATGAGGCAGTTTCAGATCAACCTAACATCTATATCCATATGTCTGTGTAAATATAATAATAGTTCATTATGTTATAAAACTCACAGCTCTTCATCCTCATTGATTATAAACCTGATGACAGTAGTTTGACCGGGATGTAAAAATAAAATAAATAAAGTGTGACAATGTTTACTTGGAGCTCTGTGGAGGAGTGGAAAGTGTTGGAGTTTCACAGCCACAAATCAACTGTTTGGTGTTGTTCACACATTCTGATTTACTGCAGGAATGAGTCATAGAAAGACATGTTTAAATATGGATTCTATACTTCAGTAAACAGACAGAACTACTCGCTCACAGAAACTCAAAATACTCTGGTTAATCACTGATGTATGAAAGTCCTGTGAATCAGAACATTAAAACATTTTAAAATGTTTAATAAATAAAAAGAAAACAAATAAATCACATTCATATTTGTTCTTCATCTTTTCAACGTGACTCGTACCAAAAATGATGATGTTTCTTGCCCTGATTACCGATGCTATCTGATGCTATATGATGCTATATGATGCTATATGATGCTATACGATGCTATATGATGCTATCTGATGCTATATGATGCTATCTGATGCTATACGATGCTATCTAATGCTAAATGATGCTATCTGATGCTATCTGATGCTATATGATGCTATCTGATGTTATATGATGCTATCTGATGCTGTATGATGCTATATGATGCTATCTGATGCTATCAGATGCTATATGATGCTATCTGATGCTATATGATGCTATATGATGCTATCTAATGCTATATGATGTTATATGATGCTATATGATGCTATCTAATGCTATATGATGCTATCTGATGCTATCTAATGCTATCTGATGCTATCTGATGCTATATGATGCTATCTGATGCTATTTGACGTTATCTGATGCAATATGATGCTATCTAATGCTATATGATGCTTTCTGATGCTATATGATGCTATCTAATGCTATATGATGCTATCTGATGCTGTATGATGCTATCTAATGCTATATGATGCTATCTGATGCTATATGATGCTATCTGAAGCTATGTGACGCTATCTGATACTATATGATGCTATCTAATGCTATATGATGCTATCTAATGCTATATGATGCTATATGATGCTATATGATGCTAAATGATGCTATCTAATGCTATATGATGCTATCTGATGCTATCTAATGCTATCTGATGCTATCTGATGCTATATTATGCTATCTGATGCTATTTGACGCTATCTGATGCAATATGATGCTATCTAATGCTATATGATGCTATCTGATGCTATATGATGCTATCTAATGCTATATGATGCTATCTGATGCTATATGATGCTATCTGAAGCTATGTGATGCTATCTGATACTATATGATGCTATCTAATGCTATATGATGCTATCTAATGCTATATGATGCTAAATGATGCTATATGATGCTAAATGATGCTATCTAATGCTATATGATGCTATCTGATGCTATCTAATGCTATCAGATGCTATCTGATGCTATATGATGCTATCTGATGCTATTTGACGCTATCTGATGTAATATGATGCTATCTAATGCTTTATGATGCTTTCTGATGCTATATGATGCTATCTAATGCTATATGATGCTATCTGATGCTGTATGATGCGATCTGATGCTATATGATGCTATCTGATGCTATATGATGCTATCTAATGCTATATGATGCTATCTGATGCTATTTGACGCTATCTGATGCAATATGATGCTATCTAATGCTATATGATGCTATCTGATGCTATATGATGCTATCTAATGCTATAAGATGCTATCTAATGCTATCTGATGCAATGCTGATGCTATATGATGCTATATGATGCTATCTAATGCTATCTGATGCTATCTAATGCTATCTGATGCTATATGATGCTATATGATGCTATCTAATACTATCTGATGCTATATGATGCTATCTAATGCTATCTAAAGCTATCTGATGCTATCTAATACTATCTGATGCTATATGATGCTATCTAATGCTATCTGATGCTATATGATGCTATATGATGCTATCTAATGCTTTCTGATGCTCTATGATGCTATCTAATACTATCTAATGCTATCTGATGCTATCTAATGCTATCTGATGCTATATGACGCTATCTAATGCTATATGATGCTATCTAATGCTATCTGATGCTATATGATGCTATCTAATGCTATCTGATGCTATATGATGCTATATGATGCTATCTAATGCTATCTGATGCTATATGACGCTATATGATGCTATCTGATGCTATATGATGCTATATGATGCTATCTAATGCTATCTAATGCTATCTAATGCTATATGTCTCCAGTCTCTCAGGGAGCTCAACTGTGTGGACACTTTTAAAAAACTGCTGAAGACTTCACTTTACAGTAAAGCTTTTAGTTACTGGATTTTAATTTTTATTCGTCCTATAATGTTGCTCTTCTTATGATATTTATGCATTCTTGTTTTATTATTCTATTGTGTTGCACTTGTACTCTTACCACAACTCTGTACAGCACTTTGTGATTTTATCTATATGCTATATGATGCTATCTAATGCTATCTAATGCTATATGATGCTATCAGAATCAGAATCAGAAATGTTTTAATGGCCATGTACAGTTTAAAGGACAGTACAAGGAATTTGTCTTGGTAGTTGGTGCACAAAACAACAACAAAAAAAAAAATAAAAAAACAAAGAACAACCCAGCAACAATAATAATAATAATAATAATGATAAATATAAAGGATGAGGGATAAATAAAGGATAGATAGAGAATAAAGGATAGATAGGATAAATATAAATATATATATATATATATATATATATATATATATATATATATATATATACAGTGCAGCAGATAATGTCATCATGGAGGTGGTGATCGGGTGGGGGGGGTTCAGTGGGTGACTTGGGGTGTGTTCATGTGGATGGTGGCAGAGGGAAAGAAGCTGTTTTTGTGTCTGGAGGTTCTGGTCCTGATGGACCTAAACCTCCTACCAGAAGGGAGAGATTGAAACAGTTTATGACCGGGGTGGGGGGGGTCGGCCACAATCTTTCCTGCACGCCTCAAAATCCTGGAGGGGTACAGGTCCTGGAGGGGTACAGGTCCTAGAGGGGTACAGGTCCTAGAGGGGTACAGGTCCTGGAGGGAGGGCAGATTGCAGCCGATGACCTTCTCTGCAGAGTGGATGATACGCTGCAGTCTGGCCTTGTCCTTGGCCGTAGCTGCAGCGTACCAGATGGTGATGGAGGAGCAGAGGATGGACTGGATGATGGAGCTGTAGTAGTTCACCATCATCTTTGTTGGCAGACTGAACTTCTTCAGCTGCCGCAGGAAGTACATCCTCTGCTGAGCTTTTTGATAAAGGAGCTGATGTTCAGCTCCACTTGAGGTCCTGAGTGATGATGGTCCCCAGGAAGCAGAAGTACTCCACAGAGCTCACTGTAGAGTCTCCCAGGGTGAGGGGGGTGAGGGGGGCTGGGTTCTTCCTGAAGTCTGCTATCATCTCCACTGTCTTTAAAGCGTTGAGCTCCAGGTTGTTCTGGCTGCACCAGGACACCAGCCGGTCTGTCTCCCACTTGTAGTCAGACTCGTCTCCATCAGAGATGAGACCGATGATGGTCGTGTCGTCTGAAAACTTCAGGAGTTTGACCGACTGGTGAGAGGAGGTGCAGCTGTTGGTGTACATGGAGAAGATCAGAGGAGAAAGAACACAGCCATGAGGAGATCCAGTGCTGATGGTCCGGGGAGCAGAGATGGTTTTTCCCAGCTTCACGTGCTGCTTCCTGTCAGACAGGAAGTCTGTGATCCACTTGCAGGTGGAGTCGGGCACGTTCAGCTGGGAAAGCTTGTCCTGAAGGAGAGCTGGGATTATAGTGTTGAAAGCAGAGCTGAAGTCCACAAACAGGATCCTGGCGTAGGAGCCTGGGGAGTCCAGGTGCTGGAGGATGAAGTGGAGAGCCAGGTTTACAGCATCGTCAACAGACCTGTTGGATCTGCAGGGGGTCCAGGTGGGGGTCGGTGATGTCCTTGATGTGGGAGAGCATGAGGCGTTCAAAGGACTTCATGACCACAGATGTCAGAGCGACGGGTCTGTAGTCATTAAGTCCTGTGATCCTCAGCTTTTTAGGGACAGGAACGATGGTGGAGACCTTAAAACAGGCTGGTACGGTGCATGTCTCCAGTGAGGTGTTAAAATTGTCTGTGAACACTGGAGACAGCTGATCAGCACAGTGCTTTAAGGTGGAAGGAGAGACAGAGTCCGGTCCACAAGCCTTACGGGGGTTTTGTCTCCTGAAAAGTCTATTTACATCTCTCTCTTTGATGGAGAAAGGTGTCTCTGTGGGAGGGGGGGGGGGAGGGGGGGAAGATAGGGGAGAGAACCTCTGTAAGCAGCTGGGGTGAAACTGTAGCTTTGATGTGGGGGGTGAAGGTGTTGGAGTGAGGCTGGTCAGAGGTGTGAGGGGGGTTGGAGTCAGGTCTATCCCATTGTCTGTCAAATCTACAATAGAAGTTATTCAGACTGTTGGCCAGGCAGAGGTCGTTAGCAGCAGCAGGGGCTCTGGGCTTGTAGTTTGTAATTTACCTGAGCCTCTCCAGACAGAAGCCGAGTCATTCGCAGAGAACTGATGTTGTAGCTTCTCTGAGTACAAATGTTTGGCTTTTCTCACCTCCTTTCCAAACGTGTACTTCGACTCTCTGTACCTGGCTCTGTCTCCACCCCTGAAAGTGACCTCTTTGTCTGCCCTCAACCCTCTGAGCTTAGCTGTGAACCAGGGTTTGTCATTGTTATAACTCACCCTGGTCTTTGATGGAATACAGCTGTCCTCACAGAAGCTGATGTAGGACGTCACAGCGTCTGTAAACTCATCCAGAGAACTGTTCGCAGACCTGAAAACATCCCAGTCAGTCCAGTCCAAACACTCCTGCAGTTTCTCCACTGCTTCACTGGTCCATTGTTTAGATTCCTTCACCACAGGTTTACAGAGCTTCAGCCTCTGTCTGTATGAAGGAATCAGGTGGACCATCACATGGTCCGATAGGCCCAGTGCAGCACGGGAAACAGCGTGATACTGTAAGCCCTGCTTAGTGTGGTGTAACAGTGATCCAGTGTCTTCTCCTCTCTGGTCGGACATTTAATTAATTGTCTATATTTGGGGAGCTGGTGTGAGAGGTCCCCTTTATTAAAGTCACCAAGCACAATGATAAAAGAGTCCAGGTAGGTCCGCTCCATGCACAGGATCTGGTCGGCGAGTGTGCGCTGTGCCTCACACACACCAGCTGACGGTGGGATGTACACACCAACCAGGATGGATGAAGTGAACTCACGAGGAGAATAGAAGGGTTTGTTGTTGATAATAAAGGATTCCAGGTGAGGAGAGCAGTGCTGGAGGATCACTGTCACGTAGTTACACCAGTTACTGTTCACATCAAAGCAGATTCCTCCACCTTTCCTCTTCCCGGTGAGCTCCGCGTCTCGGTCCGCTCTGTGAAGTTGGAAGCCGGCCAACTGCAGCGCAGAGTCCGGTACCGCTCCACACAGCCACGTTTCCGTGAAGCACAGAACAGAAGATGAGGAGAAGTCTCTGTTTCTACCCAACAGCAGCTGGAGTTTGTCCACTTTGTTACACAGTGAGCGCACGTTAGAGAGGAATATCCCCGGTAACGGTGTGCGTCGGCCGTGATGGCGGAGGCGCACAAGCTCTCTTTCCTCTCCTCCGGCGCTTCACTGCGTGAGCAAAGGTGAGCGAACCTTTGAGTAAAATGTCCAGTAAATCCACAGAGGAAGCGATGAAAGTGGGAAATTATTTCTTTGGGGGTTGTTGCCCTGACGTTCAAGAGCTCTTCTCTGGAATAAGAGCAGCCAGTTGCGGATTTTACGACAAAAACAAGACAAAAAAGTGCGCACAAACACACCACAGCAGCCATCCGCGGCGCCATCATAGATGTAATTATCTATATGATGCTATATGATGCTATCTGATGCTATATGATGCTATATAATGCTATATGATGCTATATGATGCTATATAATGCTATATGATGCTATATGATGCTATCTGATGCTATATGATGCTATCTGATGCTATATGACGCTATCTGATGCTATATGATGCTATATAATGCTATATGATGCTATATTGTGCTATATTGTGCTATATGATGCTATATAATGCTATATGATGCTATCTGATGCTATATGATGCTATATAATGCTATATGATGCTATCTAATGCTATCTGATGCTATATGACGCTATCTGATGGTCTAATGCTATATGATGCTATATGATGCTATCTAATGCTATATGATGATATATGATGCTATATGATGCTATATGATGCTATATGATGCTATCTTATGCTTTCTGATGCTATCTAATTCTATCTGATGCTATATGATGCTATATGATGCTATATGATGCTATATGATGCTATCTGATGCTATATGATGCTATATGACGCTATCTGATGGTCTAATGCTATTTGATGCTATATGATGCTATCTAATGCTATATGATGATATATGATGCTATATGATGCTATATGATGCTATATGATGCTATCTGATGCTATATGATGCTATATGACGCTATCTGATGGTCTAATGCTATTTGATGCTATATGATGCTATCTAATGCTATATGATGATATATGATGCTATATGATGCTATATGATGCTATCTTATGCTATCTTATGCTTTCTGATGCTATCTAATGCTATCTGATGCTATATGACGCTATCTGATGGTCTAATGCTATGTGATGCTATATGATGCTATATGATGCTATCTGATGCTATATGATGCTATATGACGCTATCTGATGCTATATGATGCTATATGATGCTATCTGATGCTATATGACGCTATCTGATGCTATATAATGCTATATGATGCTATATGATGCTATCTGATGCTATATGATGCTATCTGATGCTATATGACGCTATCTGATGCTATATGATGCTATATAATGCTATATGATGCTATATGATGCTATATGGTGCTATATGATGCTATATAATACTATATGATGCTATATGATGCTATCTGATGCTATATGATGCTATATAATGCTATATGATGCTATATGATGCTATCTAATGCTATCTGATGCTATATGACGCTATCTGATGGTCTAATGCTATATGATGCTATATGATGCTATCTAATGCTATATGATGATATATGATGCTATATGATGCTATCTAATGCTATATGATGATATCTTATGCTTTCTGATGCTATCTAATGCTATATGATGCTATATGATGCTATCTGATGCTATATGATGCTATATAATGCTATCTAATACTATATGATGCTATATGATGCTATCTAATGTTATCTGATGCTATATGATGCTATCTAATGCTATATGATGCTATATGATGCTATCTAATGCTATATGATGCTATATGATGCCATATGATGCTATCTAATGCTATATGATGCTATATGATGCTATCTAATGCTACATGATGCTATCTAATGCTATATGATGCTATATGATGCTATATGATGCTATCTAATGCTATATGATGTTATCTAATGCTATATGATGCTATCTAATGCTATCTAATGCTATATGACGCTATCTGATGCTATATGACGCTATCTGATGCTATCTAATGCTACTGTATATGATGCTATCTAATGCTATATGACGCTATTTGATGCTATCTAATGCTATATGATGCTATCTAATGCTATCTAATGCTATATGATGCTATATGATGCTATCTAATGCTATCTAATGCTATATGATGCTATATGATGCTATCTGATGCTATATGATGCTATCTGATGCTATATGACGCTATCTGATGCTATATGATGCTATATAATGCTATATGATGCTATATGATGCTATCTGATGCTATATGATGCTATATAATGCTATATGATGCTATATGATGCTATCTAATGCTATCTGATGCTATATGACGCTATCTGATGGTCTAATGCTATATGATGCTATATGATGCTATCTAATGCTATATGATGATATATGATGCTATATGATGCTATCTAATGCTATATGATGCTATCTTATGCTTTCTGATGCTATCTAATGCTATATGATGCTATATGATGCTATTTGATGCTATATGATGCTATATAATGCTATCTAATACTATATGATGCTATATGATGCTATCTAATGTTATCTGATGCTATATGATGCTATCTAATGCTATATGATGCTATATGATGCTATCTAATGCTATATGATGCTATATGATGCTATATGATGCTATCTAATGCTATATGATGCTATATGATGCTATCTAATGCTACATGATGCTATCTAATGCTATATGATGCTATATGATGCTATGTGATGCTATATTATGCTATGTGATGCTATATTATGCTATCTAATGCTATATGATGTTATCTAATGCTATATGATGCTATCTAATGCTATCTAATGCTATATGACGCTATCTGATGCTATATGACGCTATCTGATGCTATCTAATGCTACTGTATATGATGCTATCTAATGCTATATGACGCTATTTGATGCTATCCTATGCTATATGATGCTATCTAATGCTATCTAATGCTATATGACGCTATCTGATGCTATATGACGCTATTTGATGCTATCTAATGCTATATGATGCTATCTAATGCTATCTAATGCTATATGACGCTATCTGATGCTATATGACGCTATCTGATGCTATCCAATGCTACTGTATATGATGCTATCTAATGCTATATGACGCTATTTGATGCTATCTAATGCTATATGATGCTATCTAATGCTATATGATGCTATCTAATGCTATCTAATGCTATATGATGCTATATGATGCTATATGATGCTATCTAATGCTATATGATGTTATCTAATGCTATATGACGCTATCTGATGCTATATGATGCTATCTAATGCTATATGATGTTATCTAATGCTATATGACGCTATCTGATGCTATCTAATGCTACTGTATATGATACTATCTGATGCTATCTAATGCTACTGTATATGATGCTATCTAATGCTATATGACGCTATTTGATGCTATCTAATGCTATTTGATGCTATATGATGCTATATAATGCTATCTAATACTATATGATGCTATATGATGCTATCTAATGTTATCTGATGCTATATGATGCTATCTAATGCTATATGATGCTATATGATGCTATCTAATGCTATATGATGCTATATGATGCTATATGATGCTATCTAATGCTATATGATGCTATATGATGCTATCTAATGCTACATGATGCTATCTAATGCTATATGATGCTATATGATGCTATGTGATGCTATATTATGCTATGTGATGCTATATTATGCTATCTAATGCTATATGATGTTATCTAATGCTATATGATGCTATCTAATGCTATCTAATGCTATATGACGCTATCTGATGCTATATGACGCTATCTGATGCTATCTAATGCTACTGTATATGATGCTATCTAATGCTATATGACGCTATTTGATGCTATCCTATGCTATATGATGCTATCTAATGCTATCTAATGCTATATGACGCTATCTGATGCTATATGACGCTATTTGATGCTATCTAATGCTATATGATGCTATCTAATGCTATCTAATGCTATATGACGCTATCTGATGCTATATGACGCTATCTGATGCTATCCAATGCTACTGTATATGATGCTATCTAATGCTATATGACGCTATTTGATGCTATCTAATGCTATATGATGCTATCTAATGCTATATGATGCTATCTAATGCTATCTAATGCTATATGATGCTATATGATGCTATATGATGCTATCTAATGCTATATGATGTTATCTAATGCTATATGACGCTATCTGATGCTATATGATGCTATCTAATGCTATATGATGTTATCTAATGCTATATGACGCTATCTGATGCTATCTAATGCTACTGTATATGATACTATCTGATGCTATCTAATGCTACTGTATATGATGCTATCTAATGCTATATGACGCTATTTGATGCTATCTAATGCTATTTGATGCTATATGATGCTATCAACTGTGAACAGAATATGATGAACCTGGATAAAAACACAGCTCAGATCAGCTCTACATCCAGAATCTTCTCCTCAACAACAGGATTTAAGATGATTTCAGTTTTAAAAATGAGGAAAGTTTAGAAAGTGAAGCTGATGATTGACTCCACACCATCACCATTCATCACAACTCCTTATTTTAACAATTTACTTTAATAACAAATTCAATTGTTTGCTTTTTCCCATATTTAAAATTTCTCTCTGAGGTGTTTTGGACCGAATAAAATGACTTTGGTTTTATCCTGGTTAAGAAGGAGAAAGTTACGACTCATCCAGGATGTGATGTCATTAAGACAAACCTGGAGTTTTAATAACTGATGAGTTTCATCTGATTTCATTGAGAGATAAAGCTGTGTATCATCTGCATAGCAATAGAAATGTATATAATGTTCTCTGATAATGTTACCTAGTGGAAGCATATATAATGTAAAGAATATTGGTCCTAAAACTGAACCTTGAGGAACTCCATGATTAACTCTGGCTGAGGAGAGATTATTAACATGAACAAAGTGGTTCTGTCTGATAGGTAGGATTTAAACCAACCCAGCGCTGTTTCTTTAATTCTTCTCATTCTGAAAGTTATTTTCCACCTCAGGTTCAGTTTTTATGAGAACATATAACGTGTGTGTCTGTGTTTTGTGTTGGAGATAAAATGTGTGAAAAGAGAAGCAGCTGAAAAAAGAACGAGAGAGTGAATAAGAAGGGCTTCACCATGCCCAGGGTGTGTGTGTGTGTGGTGTGTGTGTGTGTGTGTGTGTGTGTGTGTGTGTGTGTGTGTGTGTGTGTGTGTGTGTGTGTGTGTGTGTGTGTGTGTGTGTGTGTGTGTGTGTGTGTGTGTGTGTGTGCGTGTGTGTGTGTGTGTGTCCAAGGTCGTAGAAATGCCAGAGAGTTTGAAATAAAGAACTTATTTGAAGGTTCTAGAACTTCTCAGGTTTGAACTGTAACAGATTCATTATTTACAGTGTAAACATCTCTCTATACTCTATCATTACTGTTATAATTCACACTGAGCAGCGTTGGAACAACAGTATGGTTTATCTGCACCACTATGAGAACTAAAATCCATCAAATTTACAATTGAATAAGAAGGTTTTCCTTTAATTCTTAAGAGAGATGAAGATTAATATCAGACGTCTCCAACAATAAGAACACAGAACAGTTGATCAATGAGAGGAAGTTATTGATTATTTTACATATTGAAACACTAAAATGCAGTTTGATCAGCAGATTAGGAAAACTTTTCAGAAGTAAGATGTGACTGATAAATATTATATATATATAATCAATAAGTTGGTCAAATTTGACTTATACCAAGAGCACTGTACATATAGTCAAACATGTACTTTTATGAACCTTTAATCCATTTAAAAGTGAAGTAATGTTGGGCTGATGTAACGTGAAGGTGTTTATGTTGATTTTTTTTTTTAACAATTTCAGCCCATTTTTACTTATTTTTACCCTTTTTCTGCAACTCCACCAAACTCATCATATTTTTGCTCCTTTTAATGTATTTTTGCTACATTTCTATCATTTTTGACACTTCTTCATCACATTTTAATGACTTTTCTACACATTTTTCTACTTTCCAGACATGTCACATATGTTGACTGATTATTGTCACTTTTAACCTCTTTTCACCAGATTTCATGATTATTTTTGTCAAATTTAACCTCATTCACCACTTGTGATGCCCTTTATGTACCAGTTTAAACTAATTGTTCCAATATTGACACTTTGAACCCTACTAACACTTTTTTTATTTTTTGCTGTTTTTACCCATTATAATTTGTAACTTTTAACCATTTCCTGTGTTTTTTTTAAATCCCAATTCACAAACTTTAAGCCCCTTTAACATCACCTCAGTGTGATGGACATAGTGATGATTATTGATTTTAAAGCATATGTAAGAAGTCAGTGAATCAATATGAAACATTCAACTGTTGAACTCAAACCAGCAATAACTTCTTATTTTCCAGTCCTTTCACAATAAGAGCTGAGATTAACACACATCATCACAGTAAACATGTGAGTAACTCTCACTCATACATGTGACAGATTTACTCACACAAACACAGCTGTTGTTTATTCAGTGGCTTTTATCATATTCAAGTCATTTTTTAAAAATAATTTAAAAAAAAATCAAATGTTGCATTTTTTACATCAATGAGTATTTATTAAATACTTTGTGCACAAATACTCATCAATACAAGTTTAATGACCTCACACTTTTATATAAAATCTAAATGTAGTGTGTGTGTGTGTGTGTGTGTGCGTGTGGTGTGTGTGTGTGTAGTGTGTGTAGTGGGTGTAGTGTGTGTGTGTGTGTGGTGGGTGTGTGTGGGGTGTGTGTGTGTGTGGTGTGGGGTGTGTGTGTGTGTTTTTGTGTGTGTGTGTGTGTGTGTGTGTCATTTACAGTGAGGAACAGAGTTGATAAGGAGCAACTCCAGGTCAGTGTTGAGCGTTGTGATTGGTCGACAGGAAGAACATTGTTCTGTAGGTTTTCTTTGATGAGAATATGAAAAATATCTTCTTTTCAAAGCAGTGATGGAGGATGGATAATAAGCACTCGGGAGGAGTAGAGAAGAAACAGGAGGAAGCACGAAAAGAAGAAACATGACAAAAGAAAAAGGAGGAAGCACGAAAAAGAAGAAACAGGACAAAGAAACAGGAGGAAGAACGAAAAGAAGAAACAGGAAGAAGAAACAGGAAGAAGAAAAAGGAGGAAGAACGAAAAGAAGAAACAGGAAGAAGAAACAAAGAAGAAAGAGGAGGAAGAACGAAAAGAAGAAACAGGAGAGAAAAATAAGAAGAAACAGGAAGAGAGAAATAAAAGAAGAAACAGGAAGAAGACAGAAAGAAGAAACAGTAAAAGAAAAGGAGGAAGAACGAAAGAAGAAACAGGAAGAAGAAAGAAAGAAGAAACAGGAAGAGAAGACAGGAATAAGAACAGAAAGAAGACAGGAGAAGAAAAGAGGAGGAAGAACGAAAAGACGAAACAGGAAGAAGAAACATTATTAAGGAATATGAGTAAGACGAAAAGAAGAACCTTAATAAGAAACAAATAATAAAGATTATTAGATAACTAAAATATAAACATTAATAATAGTAAATAATAAATATTAATTATAAATAAATAGTGTTTTTTTATTTTCATCACTGTTGTTTAAGTTCATCTGCTCCTAAATGTTTGATTATAATTGTTCTTTCAATGAAATGATTGATCAGTGATTGATTCACTAGAACCTGATCATTAATGCTAATGATTGATCAACGATCATCAGGATTCTGGGACCACGTGGTGCACCTGTAGGGAGGCTGTGATTGGACGGACACTTATGGCCCCGCCCCCTGGCCGTGGCCCCGCCCCCTCCTAAAGCAGAGCTCGTTCCTCTCATCAGTTGGTTCTCCTCCAGCTGAGGAACATGAACCTCCGTCTGGCCCCGCGGATCCTTCTGCTCACACACACACACACACTGATGCTCTGCTGACCGACACCAGGTGCGTGTGCGCGTGCTCAGCGGCTGTGTGAGGCGTTCAAAGACACGATGGGAAGTGATCGGATCATAACGTGGACGTGTTTGTGGATCATAGCAGTGGAAGGAGGGGGGGGCAGGGGGACCCCCGATAATCAAGGTTAGTGATGATGATGATCAATAACTGTGTGTGTGAGGATCTCTGATCAGTCTCTGATAATCAATAATCAGCTGATCACTGTTTAACCACTTTTTCTTTTGTGACTCATAGAATTATTTGATCTATATTTACCTTTAATTTCACTGATTATTGATCAAAGAAATCATTTTAGTTTAGTTTCTCATCATTTTCATCTTTTATGTGAAAACATATGAACGTGATGAAATAAAGCCTGATTATTTATAAACAAAAGAAACAATAAACCTTTATTTTAAAACAAAGAAATTATACCAAAAATTTATGTTTTTTACTTGATTTTAGTTTTTCTAATGCAGGGAATGTTTGTTTAAAAACCTCATTTATGATATAATTTATTCAGTTAAGCAGAGCAAATGTATTGATTTAAATGTATTTTTATTCTGAGAATATTTCCCCCTCAACAGCTGCTGTATATAAATATATATATATATATATATAAATATATATATATATATATATTATTTATTATAATATTTGATTTGACAGTTATTTGATCAAAATGTCGATGACAAAACTGATGTTTTTATCAGTCACTGATCGTGTGTGTGCGTGTGTGTGTGTGTGTGTGTGTGTGTGTGTGTGCTTTAGCAGCGTGAGAACCATTGGTTCCCACGCTTTATTTTTGTCATATTGATCATTTTCTTTGGGGGTCCCAACAGAATGAGAGCGAGGGCCTCATGTGGCCCCCGAACCTCCAGTTGCGTCTGATGAACAGTGTCTTTAAATATCACAAAGAAAAACTGAAGAAGTTTGTTTAATATTGTCTTTGACTAATGACGTATGAAACCCATTAATTAATGATTAATACGTCAGTTTTTCTCTTTTTGATTCTTTTCTAACATTTCACACTAAAAAATAAATATAATAATATTAAAAATAATAATATATCACCTAATACTTAAAGCACTAATATCGGTATCGGAGTAGTATCGGATACTCAGATACTCTATAGGTTACAAAGGTTGTTCTAGTTCTTTCTAAAGTTAATAAATGATTCATGTTTACATGTTTGATCAGTTTATAAATAAACACAAACACTTTATTTCATCCCTTCTATAAACCTTCCTCTGCACCACATTACATATATATATTTATATATTTATATATGTATTAACTGTATCATATTTAATCTGATTCTCTGTCAGTAATAAGTTGTTATTGACAGTGAAGAAGGTAACGTGTGCCTAATGATGTGGTTCATCACTAATCTCTGCTTTATGACCTCATTACACACACTGTGATAGACTTTGGTCCTTGTTTTATATTTTTATATGTTTATGGTTTATATGTTGGGTTATGGTTGGTCTGAGGAGGAGTTATATAACGTATTATTATGAGTTATATAACATATGTTAACAAAGTACATTACTAGATATAAACCAGCTGTTTAAATTGGTTTATTATTAATCAGATACTTTTAGATAAAAAAAACTTTTATTAGACACAAACATCTTTATATCTGATCAAAATCAATAATCAGAATCATAAATACTTTATTTATCCCAGGGGGAAAAATATTACAAATAAACAATAAACAAAGAAAGAAACACATAATTAAGTAAAAGACTATAAATCAAATAAGGAATAAATACAAGTGCACACATTACAGTAGTAAACAATAAAATAATAATCATAATAATCATAAAACAGATATATACAATGATTGAAGCTGTGATGTGGTCATGATCAATAAAATACTCATTGTGTATTTGTTTTTTTTATTTTTATGGTTTTGTTGTTGTTTTGTGTAATTTTGAAGCGTTTTGTTTGTTTTCAGATTAATTTTATGTTCATTAAAGCCCAATATTGTTAATGTTTAAATAAAAAAAAGGTTAAATTGTTTTGTAACAGTTGAAAGATTTAAAAGGATTAATTATTCAGGATAAACTAATGTTAGAGGAACAAAAGAAATAATCAACTTCATTAAAGAAAATGCAACAAAATACTAATGTTTTTTTTTCCAAAACATGTGAGTGTTGTTATAATTCCATCTTAATAATAATAATAATAATAATAATAATAATAATAATAATAATAATAATAATAATAAAACATTTCAGTGACGTGAACTGTGTGTTTTCCATCTGGTCACAGGTCGTATCCTGAACTTTATTATTTTATAGTTTTAGTTCAGAGAACAATGTGAACTTTATCACTAAGGAGATAAAACACAGAGAACCTTATGTTGTAAACATCATCTGTTCATGTCAAACTTATCTTTATATCACTTACTGTGTGTGTGTGTGTGTCTACAGGGACTAGAACACATGTCCATCCACTAACACAGGAAACATGTGTACTTTACTGTATTTTATCATTTCTGTTGTGTGCTGTAATGTGTTGTTATTTGTGTGTATATTTGTACATTTTATTCCTTTTTAGATTCACTGTGTGTATTTCTGTTGTTTGCTGTATTTATTGTTGAGTTATTTTTTGTGTTCATCTTTTGTCATTTTGTTTATTTTTAAAGTCATTTTGTTTATTTTTAAAGTCATTTTGTGTATTTGTGTTATTTTGTATAATTTGTGTGTATTTTCTAGTAGTTTGTGTAGAATCAGAACAGTAGAATTTTAATAACTCAATAATAATGTTCCTCAGTTTAAAATAAACTACAGTTTTCAACATGTGGGCTTTGTTTTTCTGCTGTTTTTAGCTTAATTTTCAGGTTCTTATTGTAACAAAAAAGTGAATTTAATGTTTTAATCTTAATCTTTTCCACCATGTGAAACACATAGTGTGGCATGTATAAGATATAGTTTTATATGTTAATATGAGTGTATGTCATGTTTTATATGATATAATAATGAGTTTTCTCTTGTTGTTTGTAGTGAACCTGTTGGACTCTCGCTCAGTAATGGGAGACCTGGGGTGGGTGGCGTACCCTCAGAACGGAGTGAGTACCTCAACATCACTGTTTATAAACAAAAACATTCTATTGTGTTTGGATTTGTATATAATAAATAATAAAATAATAAATCAAACAAAGCAAAGAGAGAATAAATGGTTATAAAATTATGCACGTGTTGGTAAAGAAGAAAATATAAAGTTATATATAATAATTTATTACTTTACATTAATCTTATAATATATATATGTAACATAATGATGATAAATGTGTTTAATTCCAAATATTAATTATCTCTCTTTGTCTGCACATGATGTCACAGGTCAACAATATAAGAACTTTAATCTTTTTTAACACAACAATGCATGTTTTGTTATTGCAATTAAATAAATAAATGTATTTTATTTAATTGTGAGCATCACCAGCCCTCCCTAAGGAAGGGTAAGAAACACTTTATTATAGGGAGAATATAAAAAGGGAGAGCAGTGTTACACCTGGGTGAGGGGGAAGGGAATAGGGGAGAGGGAGTCAGGGTAGGAAATGTAAAGGATGGAGTAGAGTTGATTATTGTAAAGTGAGAGTGAGATGTGTAGTTATAGTTGTGTATATTAAATTTATTATGTTGTGTAATCAATCCAGTCAGGTGACCAGTGTGTAGCTTAGGTATAATGGTGGTGTCTGTGGACAGAGGGAAGGAGTGAGTGGTAAAACCTAAACCAGGTATTTAGGATCAACGTGTCTAAAGTTAAGCCCAGTTTTATCTACAGTCTAAGACATGTCAGTGTATCATAGACATATGTATGTGTAAGAACCACTACTGTAAACCCAAGAGCTGCCCTGAACCTGTAGATGCAGCCAGGCCAGCAGAGAGAGCGGGGGCCAGGGAGCCCCAGGCCACCCCCAAAGGCCTAGCAGCCCCCCATACGCCCCCAAGATCCCAGGCTGAGAGGCAGCCACTGCCCCCCACATACACACCCAAGAAAGCCCCAAGGAGCCGAGGACCCAGCGCACCCCGCCACCGACGACAACCCCTAACCCCAAGGCCGCCACCAACATCCG
This sequence comes from Gouania willdenowi, assembly GCF_900634775.1. Taxonomy (NCBI): domain Eukaryota; kingdom Metazoa; phylum Chordata; class Actinopteri; order Blenniiformes; family Gobiesocidae; genus Gouania; species Gouania willdenowi. Next base: position 33,269,473 of record NC_041055.1, on the reverse strand, counting down.
CCCCCACACCCCTGCACCCAACCCCCCAAGGGGAGGGCCCAGAAATCCCCCCACCCGATACCCCAGTAGAAAAGGCCCACTCCCAGCAGACGGACAGAGCCACGCCGAACGGGCAGCCGGTGGGTCCAGAGCCAGCAGGGACCGGAATAGAAGCAGCACCAGGACCTCCGCCAGCCAGCCAAGCCCACCGGACCTCAAGAGCCCCCCCCCGGGGACCGGGAACCCTCAAGGGCGAGCCCCCGGACAAAGCCCCCCAGGGGTGCCCCCCCATCCCAGCCCACGAGCTGCCCACCAACCAGTCAACCTAGTCAGGTTTTTAACATATAGAATGATAAAGTTTAGTGTTTATTTACTGCTGAATGTTTCTACACAATACAAGCGATGAGGTCTGCTATTGGAGCGCATGTGAGTGAGGGGCGTGGCTTTAGGGCGAGCACATGGGGGAGGGGGGTGGGTAAAAGCGGAGCCCTTGGAGGATGCTACTTTAAAAATCATGCTAGCTTTCGGAAATTACTTACCCTACCTTTAAGGTGGAAAACATAATAATTCAAGTAAATAATCAGACGCTTGATTTTATTTATTCAATGTATTTATTTTCTTCTATTATAATATCTATTATTTCTCATTTCATATATTCTACTTATTTTCTCTGTTGGATCCATGTTTGTTTAATCTTTGAATCAAATTAAATTCTCATTTAAATTGTGTATTTATTTTATTTAAACTACAGTGTAATACATTAGTGTTAAACTTTTC
>NC_041055.1:33258879-33268617 GCF_900634775.1 Gouania willdenowi | reverse complement strand
TCAAAAACTAAGAAGTAAACTAATAATAATCAAATTAATAATAATCACACTAATAATAATCACACTAATAATAATCAAACTAATAATAATCAAACTAATAAACATTCTCAGGCAGGTTTTCTTTTTCTGGAGGAATAATTAGTCGTAGTAATAATTAAAGGTGTTATTGTTGATGGTCCAACCAGCTGAAGCTTCTTTCACTGAACATCAGCATAGAAACGTTTGTCAAGAAATAACATTTAAAATCTGAAGCTTTCTGAAGATATTTTTGTGTTTCTGAATAGAAAGTTCAGGACTCGTTTAGCAAATAATACACTTTATACATTACATTAGATCTTTGGTTTCTAGCAGATCAAAGTGTTGTAGAACTTTGTAGTGGATCACAAAGTGAGCTGTGAACTAATCCTGGTTTATAATTGTTCAGGGTTCCAGATGGAGCTACTGTACGCTACGTGTGTTTAGATGTATCTTCTCTCAGATTCTAGAGACTTTTTAAAGGATGTCTTTGCAGCTTCTCAGATGTTCAACATGTCTTTACTTTAAAAACCAACAACCTTCAGGTAACACAGGAAACCCTCAGAACCAGGACAAGCAGGTTCTGAGTATCCATCACACACACACACACACACACACACACACACACACACACACACATACACAGCACAATAAACCTCACTATAACTGGACGGCTATACAATCACTTTTTATTTACAACACTGCAAAAACCCTTTGAAAAGTAGATGTTTGATCTCTTAATAGCAGCTACTGTACGTCTGTACATAATGTAATATATACTGTATATATCTTTAAAGCAGGGAATGTTGTTGTTCTGTCCATCAGTAGATAAATAACGTGTTCTTTATTAAGTGACTCAAGTAGTTTTCATTGGTAAATGGTAATAAATATTATTGCTACTAGCAGTGATCATTATTATTTATTAATTATTAATTAATTATTATTAATTAATCAGAACCACATGTTGTTAGTATTTGTGATTCATTTATTAATTCTTTGTAAAATGTGGTTTGTCTTGAATTGGTTCAGAATGAGATGTTAGGAAATACTGAGGTGGATGTTTATGAGAAATATTTCAGAGGCTGTGAAAACAACTCATAGATGATGACCTAAAGCTGCTGGAGACGATAGATTATATATATACATATATACAGTATATAGATGTATGTGTACAGTATAGATGTATATATATAGATGTATATCAGATAAAGACTAAGTGTAGGCCTCGTAGATCAATAATTAAAGGTGGAAAGTTTGTTTTCATCTCCTCTCTGATGGTTTGGTGCATTGCATTGTGGGATGTGGAGTCCTGTATCCCAGGGGTTCTCAACCTTGGGGTCAGGACCCCATTTGGGGTTGCAAGACACTGGAAGGGGGTCACCAGATGCTTTCAAGAAACTAGGAATATTTTAGAACAATTTCAGCCCATTTTTACTTATTTTTACCATTTTTCCTCAATTCCACCATATTTTAATCTATTTTCATCACTTTTTCTTTCCATATTTTTGCTCCTTTTAATGTATTTTTGCTACATTTCTGACACTTCTACATCACATTTTAATGACTTTTCTACATATATTTACACTTTCCAGACATGTTCATCACTTATAAACCATTTCTACCACTTTTACACCTAATGTCACATATATTGACCTATTATTGTCACTTTTAACCTCTTTTCACCAGATTTCATCATTATTTTTTGCCATTTTAACCACATTCACTATTTGTCATGTCCATTATTTACAGTTTAAACTAATTGTTCTAATATTGACACTTTGAATCATTTTTACCATTGTTTCTGTCTGTTTTTATCCACTTTAATTTACAACTTTTAACCAATTTCTATGGTTTTTAAAATCCCATTTCACCACCTTTTCCACCATTTTTGGTCACTTTGAACCATTTTATTAGTGATTAAAACCAGGATTTCCATCTTTAAGATGACTATAATAATAATAATAATAATAACAGTGGATATTATTCAGATGATCTTTAATTATTGATCTCTGAGGTCTGTCTTTATCTGGTAAAAAACAAATATCGTCCTGAGCCACTTTAATAATTTACACTGATGTTAATGAAACAGCTTTTGTGTTTTTTCTCGGTGGTTTTCCTCGTATGATGCATTGAATGATCAACGTTCTTCTCCCTCTGTACATACAGTCATGTTCTGACCAATGACACGCCTCATATACAGTATAATATACAGTTTTATATGATGTGACTGGAAAACACAGAAAAGCACATAACTAGAATGTACGACCCTTTAGGAGAATCTCATTATTTAGAATAATGTGTTCAAATATTAAATATCACATCTATAGCTCTATAGATCTGATTACAGTAGAACGTTAGAATGAAGGAACTTTAAATATTTAAACTTTTACACAGTTTAAATCAGACAGTTTAAACATGATCTTTATTTAGCAGATGTGTAGAATGTTGGTGCATTAGTGGATTTATGTATAATATGAGGCGTTTTATCCTTTTATTACAACAATTTCTACTGTTTTTAATGGTTTAAACCAGACATGGGTGACAGTAAACACACAAAATATCAGAAAAATACACAGAACAGCAACGAAAAAATACACAATTACAGAAAATACTAAAAAAAGAAAACATATATGAATACTACAAATGTATATATATATATATATATATATATATATATATATGACTCCAAAAGCACAAAAAATAATTCTAAAAGCACAAACTATAAAATGACACAAAATTACTTCTACACAAAAAGCAAAAAATACTCTGAATTCCCATAAACTATCTTAAAAGAAAACAAAAATACACAATATAATTCAGGAAAAATAAACAACAGAAATATTTGTTTCTAAACACTGACATGAATGTTGATCATGTGACCTCATAATATTACTTCTAAAATAATTTGTTTGGATTATTAATATAATACAGTTGAATTTTCCAAAGCATGTGATAATTATATATAATATAATAATATTAGTTTATGACCCTGTGCGTAATGTAATAGTGAGAGTCGACACTTTATTTTGTAAATACTAAATACAATCTTCTCTAACTTTCTACACATCTGCTGTTGCTGATAATGTATTTAGGCAATAAGAACAATGTGGGATTACTGTATATATATATATATATGTATGTTGGAACTCATTTAATTTGCACTTTATACAAAAACTCTCTTTTTAAATGAACTTAATGACTTTTCTTATTTATTGGACAATGATTATAGTTATTGTTACTGTTCTATCGTCTCATGGTGTTTCAGGGGTTAAAGCACAAATAACTTATTATTTAAATGGTTAAAAGTTCCTAAAGTATCATAAATGTAAAGCAAATGTTTGACACAAACTGACTGATTATCTCGTGTTGGACATTATAACAATGTTTTAAAGCGTGAGAAATATGTTCATCAACAGAAATGCAAAGTTTTATCAAAAGATAATATTTAGAGTCTCTGAAAACAGAATTAATCTTATTTAATGTTTTTATTTCAAACCAAACCCAACGTCTCTCATTCATCTATTGGAACAATATCAATTATTATTCACCAAAAAAACTGGTGATTGATTGTCTATAAAGTTTTCCAAACAGATAAATATGTTCAATTCCACCCATAATCCTGTGTTATTGTTAATTAATGCAGAGCTCGATTTTAATGTGTTGATTCGACCAGAAATGTTGAATTTTATCTTCAGATTTTAGGAGAAATTAGTAATTTAATCATTATCTACTTTACATTTATTAGATTTTGTGAATTTTATGTCATTTGGGGATAATTTGAAGAAAGTTACAGGATTGAGAGTTTTTTTAACAATTTGAGATTGAAACTAAGGGTGCGGGTGCTGAGGGTTAGCATGTGGCTAACGTTGCTCTAGTGACGTAATCTCGCCTGGTTTCAGTGTAACTATCCCGTTATCATAAATCAGCTGAAACATATCAAATGTAAAATGAACCCCATGCAGTGTGTTTAATTAATATAATTAATAATTAATAATAATTCAGGCTAACAGCTAGCTAAATCTTCTAAACAGGAAAAGACGAGGAAACGAAACAGAAAAGTGTGACGTGGACGTGATGAGAAAAAACTGGAACAGAATTTGGAAATGTTGAAATAGAAAATCAGAGGCTCTAAATATATTATAATAAATGTTTAATCAGGTGATTTTTTTTAGTTGAAGCTCCATCTTTAGTCACGAGAGTCACAGCTACACCTGTGTACGACTGGCAGTCTAAAGGTTTTAATAAATAAACCTATAAATAAACCTCATGAATTATAGATGATCTTTGATAAAGCTTAGAGTTAGAGTTCATTTCAGGTAACTTTTATTTATTAGCTGTTAGCTGTTAGCTCTTAGATATTAGCTATTAGCTGTTAGCTAATAGCTGTTAGATATTAGCTATTAGCTGTTAGCTATTATATATTAGCTGTTAGCTGTTAGCTATTAGCTGTTAGCTATTAGCTATCAGCTGTTAGCTATTAACTGTTAGTTATTTGCTGTTAGCTATTAGCTGTTAGCTATTAGCTGTTAGCTGTTAGTTATTAGCTATTAGCTATTAGATATTAGCTGTTAGCTGTTAGCTGTTAGCTATTAGCTGTTAGCTGTTAGCTGTTTGCTATTAGCTTTTAGCTGTTAGCTATTAAATATTAGATATTAGCTGTTAGATATTAGCTATTAGCTGTTAGCTATTATATATTAGCTGTTAGCTGTTAGCTATTAGCTGTTAGCTGTTAGCTATTAGCTGTCAGCTATCAGCTGTTAGCTATTAGCTATCAGCTGTTAGCTTTTAGCTATCAGCTGTTAGCTATTAGAAATTAGCTATTAGCTGTTAGCTATTAGCTATTAGCTGTTAGCTATTAGCTGTTAGCTGTTAGCTATTAAATATTAGATATTAGCTGTTAGCTATTAGCTGTTAGCTATTAGCTGTTGGCTATTAGCTGTTAGCTATTAGCTGTTAGCTATTAGCTACTAGCTATTAGCTGTTAGCTATTAGATATTAGCTGTTAGCTATTTGCTATTAAGTATTAGCTGTTAGCTGTTAGTTATTAGCTGTTAGCTGTTAGCTATTTGCTATTTGCTATTTGCTATTAAGTATTAGCTGTTAGCTATTAGCTATTAGCTATTAGCTATTAGCTATTAGCTGTTAGCTATTAAGTATAAGCCAGTTGCTGTTAGCTATTAGGTGTTAGCTGTTAGCAAAGCAGCACAAATAAAAGTTTCCATCAGTCATTCATAGCGAAACCATGTGGTAAAATTTTATAATCAAAGAAAGACACATTTACAAAGTCGTAGAAAATGTTTTCCTCACAATGAAAAGCACAGAAGTTTGTTTCCTACACGTTAGCATTAATTAGCAACTTCAGCTGAATTCCAACAAACGTATAAAAAGCAATACGCGAATAAGACAGAAATTATGTTTATATTTACAATTGCAGGGAAGTTAAGCAAACAGTTGCACTAATGTGGGGATTATTATGGGATGCATGGACTAACCAATGGGTGGAGGGGGGCGGGGTCACAGGCGTAACATTTCTGATGTGTGTTCATTCCTTTATTGTAAATATTTGTGGGATTTTGGCTTTTTAAAGGAAATCCTCGACTTCATCAGAATTAATTCATCCAAAAATGTGATTTGGTGAAGGATATTTGTACGAAATGTTCGTTAGAGGCACATTTTGAGGAAAAATATATTTGTGAGCTTTATACTTTTTAACGTATTGTTTTCAGTAAAATATTTTCCCCTGGAAATATCAAAAATCCTCGCTTTCTAGTTCCAACTTTCAGCACTTTTCTTTTTCTTTTCCACTCCGTTACTAACCTTACGAACGTTACTAATGGCAACGACCGTAGATCTCATCACCATCTTTAGTAAAACATCTACTCTGTTGGAATACGACCATGCTAACGTTAGCCAATCATGGCTTCTCTTCCTGTTAAACCCCTCCCACCCATTCTCCATGAACCCTCCCACTCCTCAGGAAGTGGAACACAGGAAAACACACGAGGTTGCCACGTCTGCTCAGACAAAAACAAGTCTTCAGTCATTGATTATTGATTAGTCACTCATACTAATGATTGGTTTAAAGCACAGTGGACGTATGTACCTATCTCTGTGCTGATTGGTTGTTCATGGGACTGTCGTGATCTGTTTGTGTTGATGTTTTTGTAGTGTAACAAATTCTTTATTTTTACAATAAAATCTGAAGAAACAAAGAATGTGTGACTTATTGTTGGCTTTGATATTGTTTTGGTGTTTTTATTGTTTTGTATCGTTTGTTATTACTGTATTACTTTATGACTTTATTACTTTATGACTGTATGACTGTGTGACTTTATGACTTTATTTTTTTATACTAAATTACTTTCACCATTTGTTTGTTTGTCTGTTTGCAGGATTACGTTACAACTATTTAACAGATTTTGACGAATTTTCAGCCAAAGATTTATTTTGTATCATGGAAGATTCTATACAATTTTGGAGGGAATTTAAATCAATAAATATGAAAAAAAATATTACAATCTCTCATTATTGGTGAAATTTAAAAAAATGCATATCTCAGTTTGTATTTGACCAATCTTTCTAAAATCATCTGGATCAGATGTAGATCTGTGATGTAACAGGACAGTCGTGAACCCAGGTTATCACGTAGAGTAGTGCTATGGAAGAAAGACGACATCGTGATGACAGTCGTACGGTATTTTGGTGAATATCTCGTTAATCGTAGCTGATAAAACACTTGTACTGGTACGTTGGTCTGTGTTTCTGTGATGATCTGTAGATGCAGCCTTGGCTGTTATAGATGATGACTTTAGAACATAACATGTCAATGATCATAGTGCTATGATCAGAATCATTGATCCAAGATAAGTGAGAATATCTGAGTAAATGTGGGATTTGTTAAATTTGTTAAACGATGTAAACACAGGGAAACTATGATTTACATTATTTAGATTATTTATTTATTTTACTTTTTAAACACATCAGTGGTTTTGATTCAAACACATGTGATGATGTTCTTATTGTCAATGAGTAAATGTCAGATTCCTGATTATTGGTTGATCGCTGACATTTATGGATTTAAATGAAGACTTTATGGTTTTTTTTTTTTTTTCTCACATTCATCATCAGTTCTAGAGCAGGTTGTGAGCACGAAACCTATACTGGTTTATTTGAACTAATGCTCAGATGTTTGACAGCGTGTTATCAGACATGGGTTCATGGTTTGGAGTCTTTACTCCAGGGCGACCGTGGCTCAGGTGGTAGAGGGTCGTCTTCTGATCGAGAGGTTGGGGGTTCGATCCCAGTACCTGACTATGTGTCGAAGTGTCCTTGGGCAAGACACTGAACCCTAAGTTGCTCCCAGTGGTCGACTAGTGCCTTGCATGTCAGTCCTGTCCCACTGGTGTGTGAATGTGAGAGTGATTGGGTGAATGAGCTGATATGTAAAGTGACAGTGTGGTGATAAAGCTCTATATAAATCATGTCTATTTAACATTTAACATTTACTGTAGTAGAAACTGGATTTAATAAATGATTTAGATTTGTACAAAAGGAAGTCAAACTGAGAGTGAACACATGGAGAACATGTGGAGGTCTGTCCACTACAGATCACATCCCTGAGTTCATCAGTAAACCCATAATGAGCTGTGATGTTTCTGTGTAAAATAAAGAATGTTTGAAAGACTTGATGATGCAACAGGAAGCAACGATACGGAGGGAAAGAGCTGCTGATGTCAGCAGATTGAGTTATTGTGTGATCACACACACACACACACAGACACACACACACACACACAGACACACACACACAGAGACACACACACACAGAGACACACACACACACAGACACACACACACACACACACACACACACACACAGACACACACACACAGAGACACACACACACACACACACAGACACACACACACACAGAGACACACACACACACACACACACACAGACAGACACACACAGACACACACACACACACACAGACACACACACAGACACACACACACAGACAGACACACACACACACAGACACACACACACAGACACACACACACAGACAGACACAGAGACACACACACACACAGACACACACACACACACACACAGACACACACACACACACACACACACACACACACACACACAGACACACACACACAGACAGACACACACAGACACACACACACAGACAGACAGAAACAAACACACACAGACACACACACACAGACACACACACACACACACAGACAGAGCATCTGAAAAACTATGAACTCTTCTGTAAAAATGTGATTGTATCTGATCTGAGGGTCACATGATCAACATTTATTAGTATTAGAATAATATATAATAATAAGTCAATAATTAATTAGTCATGAACAGTAAACTATGAGGAGGGCGTCTTCATCTTCTTCTTCTGATCTATTCTGTTTCCTTGTTGTTAAAGCGTATTTAGATTTGGCTAAAATACATTTTTCCACATCGTTTATGTGGAATTTTTCTGCTAAAAACCAAATGATATTTAAATAAAACATTCAGATGTGAACATGTGGGAGTAATTAGTGTAATATAATCATGTACTGTATGCAGCGCTAAGCTAGTTTATATGTAAAAATACACATTACTACGTGTGTGTGTTTAGTTTCCCAGTAAACCTACAGCTGTACTGTTTCTCTGTCTCTATCCCAGGGCTTGTGATAAATGTATTTAGTAGAGCTGAGGTGTTTAGAATCACATCATTGAATGACCTTCAGCAGAGCGTCATCTATACGTTACACATCTATAGCTATAATAACTGCTGACCATTCACAGGAAAATAGAAAAGACTTGTTTGTTCTGAATTTATATCGTATTAATTGCAATTAAATAATTACAGAAAAGTAATGTACTAAATAAAATAAGCGTGGAACCTCCTGGTTTACATAACACAAGAAACAGAACCATTCATTTTAATTTAAATAAAAACACTGAATGAAAAATAAAACCACAATGTGTGAAAACTATTAGAGTTAGTTTGTGGATCAGTGGAGCTTTATTTATTAAAAATTACAATATGTATTTTTCATCAAAGATCGACCTGTGCCATTAAAATGTCACTTCCTTTGTTTGAGGTGTGTGTGTGTGTGTGTGTGTGTGTGTGTGTGTGTGTGTGTGTGTGTGTGTGTGTGTGTGTGTGTGTGTGTGTGTGTGTGTGTGTGTTTAAAAAGCCTTTTTTATTCCTCTCATGATCCAAGACGTCTGCAGCTATCAGAGGACTGAGGAATGTCAGTGTGTAACAAGGACACACACACACACACACACACACACACACACACACACACACAGGGACACATCTGTCACCTGTCCAGATGTTTCTCCAAGGTCTTTGTTTGGAACCAGCCAATAGGAGCAGGTGAAACGTGCACAGACTGGGGCTCGTGCACGTGTGCATGAAGGTGGATGAAGGTCAGACATAAGTCGTGTAACAATAAATGACAACTTTAATGAGGGGGAGGGGTTAACTGTTAGCCTTTAGCCTTTAGCATCGTTATTTCTTCTTCTTTAATCAGAGAACCTTCTGAGCCGTTTCTATTAATAAATAATATTAACTCTAAACTCAGAAACACTTCCTCCACTTGACAAAATAACTAATATGATAAATAACATTAACAGTATTTTACACCAACCATCAGAATCATTGATCAGGTTGTTTATCTGCTTATATCTGATCTATT
>NC_041055.1:33178879-33251379 GCF_900634775.1 Gouania willdenowi | reverse complement strand
CTTGACTTTTACAGATATTCACGTAATATTACAAATATTCTTTGGGTGCTAAAGGGGTAAGGAATCATTTATGAACATGTTTAAGAGTAGACGGAGGCCAGAAAAAAAATAGTAGCAAATTCCGCCCGCCGGTACACTGCTGGACAAGAGAAGGATAAATATATATATAAAAAAAGTACTGCGATTCAATTTTCAACGTATCGATGTCAATCGTGATACCTATGAATCGATTTTTAACTGCCTTACGATTAATCGTTACATCCCCACGTAGAACTGTTCTTTGTTTTTTACTATAGACTTTATATTCTGTTAAACGCTCTGTATTACTCCCACATCATTCATGTATTTTACTTTACTGTCTTCCTCATACTGGTTACATGGTCACATGGGACTATATCTGTGAAAACACCCTTAGTGTCACTGTTGGATTAGGATTTTTCAGTGATCGGTTGCTACTGTCTTGGGAGAACAAAGGTGCACATGTAACTGTGGGGTGGGGCAGGGGGCGGGGGTGCAGATTGTTTACGATAGTGACATAACCCAAAGGGACCTTTAGAGGGAGTTACTGAGTTCTGCTTTAAATGTGTGTTTTTAAGATCTTTTTAATGCTCCGACACTGTAAACCTAATCTCCGCTGCATCCCTGGCCTCCCAATTGTTCACACTCCTCTTTTTGTTGTTGTCCTGCTTCGCCCCGATTCATCACCTCAGCTTCCCTCTGTTTCCCAATCCTCTGACATCCTCCCAGCGTCATCCCCTCCTCCACTGCCTCCTCACACGTCTGTCTGCTCCAAAAGTGGAGCAACATCTTAATCGTGGCTTCAGAGACATGATGGGAATTTCTGAGCAGACGCTCCTCAAACACACACACACACACACACACACACACACACACACACACACACACACACACACACACACACTGAAGAGGAGGAAAAATGCCAAAATTCTTCTTCTTGGCGCCCAATTAACAACCTGCAATCCAACACCAAAGGAATAACTGCATGTTGATGTGTGTGTGTGTGTGTGTGTGGGGGGGGGGGGGGTAGTGATGGCCGTCACATGCACTTACACACAGAGGGATGCATCTCTCTCTCTCTTTTATGTGTGAAGTGAAACAGGAGATTATGGAATATTAAACACTGCCTCCTTTAGGGACTGTGTGTATGTGTGTGTGTGTGTGTGTGTGTGTGTGTGTGTGTGTGTGTGTGTGTGTGTGTGTGTGTGTGTGTGTGTGTGTGTGTGTGTGTGTGTGTGCGTGTGTGCGTGTGTGTGTGTGTGTGTGTGTGTGTGTGTGTGTGTGCGTGTGTGTGTGTGTGTGTGTGTGTGTGTGGCACAATGCAGATGATTTTCTGCAGCTCAGCCTTGTGTTTCCTCTCTTCTTCTTCCTCCTCCTCCCCATCATCATCATCTTCATCATCTCTCCTCTCTATTTTTTTAGTTCTCCTCCTCTTCCTCCTCCTCCTCTTCATCACTTCTATCTTCCTCTAACTCTGAGTTCATCCAAAGGTAAAACCTGACACAAAAAAGCTTCTCCTCATTCATTCCTTTTAATGTGTGAAAGTGAACGAATAACCAGGAGCAGAGGCTCAGTGTTTCATCATCATCATCATCATCATCATCATCATCATCATCATCATCATCATCATCATCATCATCATCATCATCATCATCATCTTCATCATCTTCCCTCCTGAGTTTTACGTTAACAAAAAGGAAAATGTGGGTTTAAAACATCTCTATATGTTTATATTTCTGTTCATATTCTATGTTTTATGAAACACTACAAAGAACCGAGAAATGACCTCATTTACAAAAAACTTAGATTAAACTGATTAATCTGACCGATTATCATCAAATTCCTAATTTAATTTATTAAAGTTCTGTTTCTTTGTCTTATCTTCATTATTATGAAGTGTTTTATTGTAATTGAGTGTAACATATTTACATGTATTTAGAGAATAAAATGGTAGATTGATAATAATAATCTGTAGAAGCTTTGCAGCGTTTAAACCTTTTATTTAAACAGTGTTTATTCATGTGTGTATTGATGATACAATGTTTAATATTTAATTAATGTCTGTTTCTCATTGACTGTGGTCTGTTTTTGTCTGTTTTAATAAACATTATGTGATCAATATCATCATTTGGGCAACATTTATATTAGTATTTGTAAAGCAGTTATTTTATACAGTTCGTGGCATTAATTGACAAACTGAATGAACAAAAAATGAAAAAGAAAACTTAAAATAGAAGACAGAGTTTTCTTTCATCTATTTCTCATGTAATGGGATGCAGGTGACGTCAGACTTAAAGGTAAAGTGGAATAATTTAATTATTCTTTATGAGGTTTAAATGTTGACTTCTACAGGTCTGCTGACATCTAGTGGCAGAATACAAGCATTACAAAACAATGAACTACATTATCTTTATTTATCTTTCAACAAATGCTGCCACCACGTGGTCAGAACTTAAAATTACAATTAGAGCAAAAACATTTCAGGGTTTATAGCGTCTATAGAGTCTATATCTATATCCTGATATGATCAACTACCTGTTTTAACCATATCTGGATCATCCTTTAGATAAAGGTCTGACCTTTGACCTGGAATACAATGAGAAATACAGCTCTACATTTTAACATCTGTGTTGCTACTGTATCAGGCTATTAAATGTGATTATAATAAATCAATAATGAATTATATTATTATCATCACACTACTAAATGATTTCAGAGCTGCTGATATCAACAATTCACTAACCTGATAAGAAATGAGACGAACACATTCAGATGTTGTCCAGATGTTTTCCTATTAGATCCTGGTTTAGCTTTGCTAACCACTAGCTCTTCACTAACTGTTGACATTGTTCTAACTTTTAACAGTCTATAAAACTCTGAATGTATTTCACAGTCTGACTGATTGGTACAGTCATAAACATGGTAATAATTCACCATGGCTGCATCCTAATGTTCCCTCCTATCTCCTTTCCTATCTCCTTTCCTATCCACTGTTCCTTCACCCTCAGAAGTGTTTAAGTGGTGGCCATGATAAAGAGCGTCCAAGTTCTTCTTTAAGCTCATGAAAGGAGTTTCAATACTTCCTTTATAACCTCCTTTAGCCTAGGAAACACTGATACATCCTTTACCAAAGGAGACCACATAATGATGACCCACAATTCATTGCGGTGACAACATTTAAAGGGACACACACACCAGAGCGTTCACGGAAACTCACAATGACCGAAGTAATGGAGATCATGTAAGTTACTAATGTAATAATATGAACAACTTTAAATAAATAATGTAAAACCCATATATTATTATATGTAGACATATTATCAGATTATAACTGACATAAAACAGACACATGATGTTTTATTTATACATAATTAATATTAGTGAGTAGAAGGTGAGTGTGATCAACCATTCTCACTGTGACGTTCTTTAGTTTACCTTTAGTTCCTCGTAGCCATGGTAACCTCTTTTCCTTTGATTTATATAGTTTATTTTAGGAAATGTGTAGTTTTTTTATCCACAACAGATGTTATTGATTATTACGTCACCTAGTGGAAGTGTGTCTGACTGTATAAACAAACATGATGGTCATTTCCTAACTCCTCTCCTAACACCTTTCCTTAACCCTGTGACGTCATCCACGGGGTAAAGGAACAGTGGATAGGAAAGGAGATAGGAGGGACTATTGGGACACAGCCCATTTCTGCTTTGTACCTGCTGAGTACCTCCAATATGGCCACTTCCTGTTTGATGATGCAGTGATGACGCACCGTGAAAACCCTTTATCGATATACAGTTAATTTAGGATGTGATCACGCACACACACTCAACATGTTACTTAGCATCTTTTGTTATGTCCCAACCACACGACTAACAAATAAGGGTGTAGGAAAAAATCTATTTGGCGATATGTCACAATATTTCACAGCATGATTATCAGATTGATCCAAAAAATATCCAAATCAATTTTTTTAATCATGTTTTTTAATAGAAGAACCATTTAATGTTGCTAACATTAGCGTAGCATGTAAACTCCCAGTCACTAGGTGTCAGTGAACGCACCATCAGACATTATTAAACTACTTCACTCCTCTATGACTTTTATCTTTATTTACATTAAACACACTGGACACTTTGATAGATATATGTGGTTAGTTTTTATGAAAGTATTTAAGAACTTAAAACAATCAGAATCTGTTGTAGAAGCAAAAGTTAAACTTTTCTGAAAAAATAAATTTGACACTTTGATAAACTTTCCATTGTTACCATTTACTGGTTCTCACAAGTTTAAAAACAATTAATTCAATTAAAATACAAATATAATTATCAATAAAATTCATATAATTTTTCACTTACTAAGTGAAATTTGTAATTATTGATATTGTGATGTATTTCAATGTATATTGTGTTGTTTATATATCAGGATATATCGCATCGTGACATGCAAATCGTGAATGTATCGTCAGATTCATGGCTTGTACAGCCCTAATAACAAAGACAGGAATTGTTTAACAAAAGAAGCAGAGGAGAGTGTTTTATTACAACAAATAAAAGATTTATCATAAAATACAATCCTTAACAGGAAACATAATCCTTATAAAAGAGGGAATAAAACAAGCTAACATAAGGAAACCACATTTATAAAATGATCCTGTGGTAAGGGGGCGGGGCCATGATTAATGAGGTCACACCTGTGAGCCTAGACAGCATGGAGAGAGAGAGCAGCACAGGGTGAAGTGGAGCAGATTTGTGGAATTCTCACGTTCCTGGACTAAAACACTCCAAAAAAACCATCATTAACTGAGAGTGGAGGAAGAAGTTTGTAAAATAATAATAATATTATTGGATGGAATGAGAGACTAAAGTTATTTATTACTGATTCATCACCAAAACCTGAAGACCTGCAAAGACATGTAAGTCCCTCTATCACACACACACACACACACTATATATATATAACATGATCATCTGAGTCTCTTAGTAAATTAAAGAGCAAACACATTTTTAGAACTTATTTTATTTCATGCTAGGTATTCTACAGCTGCAATAATTAATCAATAAATCACATCATTGATCCATGATAAACATCCTCTAGATCAGTGGTTCTCAAACGTTTTTGGCTCTAGTTCCCTTTATGTCCAATTACAACATTTTACTCAGAAAACTTTTTAAAAACATCTATAGATCATAATGAATGATTGATAACACACAATAATATCATTAGTGAAATAAACAATATTTACTGCATTTCATACACAAGTCAACTCAGATCTGTGAGCTCTGGGCTCCACTATCTGACCTGTGTCCATAGATCTCAGAGACCTGCTGGGTTCATACCTGACTAACATCTCACTGATGTATTCTGGACCAAACCCATTCACACATTTATAACCAGCAGCAGAACTTTACAGTCTCCTCTGAGGCTGACTGGGAGCCAGTGTAATGTGTTCTGACCTCTTTGTTCTGGTTCAGACCTGAGCTGCAGCGTTCTGAACCAGCTGTAGATGTTTGATGAAGACCATTACAATAGTCCAGTCTGCTGGAGATAAAAGCATGGACCAGTTTCTCCTGATCTTTCTGAGTCATTAAACCTTTCACTCTGGAGATGTTCTTTAGGTGGTAGAAGATGTTTTTGTGATAGATTTGATCTGATGCTGAATGTCAGATCTGAGTCAATCAGAACACCAAGGTTTTTGACTTGGTCTTTATCTTTTGTGAGCTTTTCAATTACAGAAAACAACGTGTGAGAGTTGTTGACATTTTTGGCAATAATTTCAGAAAAGTTTTGCTGCCTTGCTTTGAACAAACCATCATTGAATTTACGCAGACTTATTTTGTATAGTTCTAGATGAATTTGGAGTTTTGTTGATCTCCATTTACGCTCAGCTCTTCTACAGTCAGATTTAAATTCTGCATTATCTCAGTCCTCCTCCAAGGTGTTTTCTGTGTGTTTGGTTTTCTCTTAGTTTTGATTGGAGCCACCACATCTATGACATCACTGACTTTAGTATTAAACTCATCCAAAAAATTATCAAGTAAAACAGAATCATGTAATGTTATATACAATGTAACCCTATGAATTCTACCTCCTGTTGAGCAATAGTATATAATAAATTAATCATAATAATCTGTGAGCACACAATAAAACATCTTATTCAGAATTATCACCTGATTTATTTAATTATTTTAACTAATGGCATTTTAATGAGAAACACATTTCTGTTTATTTTGGAAAAATAAAACTACCAAACATTAGTTGATTGAACATATATCATTAATACAACATATTGATTGATCTTGAAACTGTGAAATACAACTCACTACAGCGTTAATGAGAGGATGAATTATAATCTTTAAACACAGTCTTTTTTATATTTCATTTTCATTTGGTCAAAGCTGAGAATCCACTTTAACACAGTACATGGTGGTAAAGGACATTAAAGTGTTGCTAGCATGTTTAGCTAGCACAAAGCTATGTAGCTCTGGTCATATTTGTTCTTTTATGATGATATATTTTCTGTCACCACTAGAGGGAAGTCTGACTCTGACATTAGTATCAATGCATGGAGGCTCCTGACTGCTGCTAGATATTTACATTATATTGTACAATGTTTTATCATCTACTTACTCCCTCTCAGACATATTCCACTCTGTGTGAATCTCCTCCACATGTTTGAATGGGTTTAGTTTCACAATCCTCTCCAGGGGGCGTGGTTATCACGCCCCCTGGAGAGGGGGCGTGATAACTTTTTTCTACCACATCTTTTCCTTCCCTTCACCTCTCTATGAATGTGTTTGGACACAGAGCTCTGTGAACATCCAGCCTCTTTAGCCATGACCTTTGTGTCTGGTCCTCCTTCTTCAAGGTGTCAATGGTCGTCTTTTGGAAAACTGTCAGGTCAGCAGTTTTCTCCATGATTGTGTAGACCTACAGAACTAGACTGGAGAACATCTAAAGGTCTTTGTAGAACACCAGGTGTCTTTAATATTAAACCTCTCCATAATATTCTAATTTTACGAGATATTTAATTTGAGGTTTTCATTAATTGTCAGTTATAATCATCAATATTAAAATAAACATTTGAAATATATCAGTCTGTGTGAAATGAATGTAGACATTATACAAGTTTCACTTTTTGAATGAAATTACTGAAATAAATCAACTTTTTTATGATATTCTAATTATATGACCAGCACTTGTAAATATAAATAAACCTCCTCCACTCACACATCACACTGCTGTCATACTCATTCACACCTTCCCGTACCCCTAAAGATATTTAACCTGACTCTATGTACCCCCAACACTGCACACTTAAAAACATAATGGAATAGGGATGTAACGATTCACTCAACTCCCGATACGATTCGATTCGCGATACTGGGTTCACGATACGATTCTCTCACGATTTATTTTACAAAATGGGACTGTAGACAAATTTTTTTTTTGGGAAAAAAACTAGAAAATACTGTATTATTTTCCTTTTATTTTTCATTGTCAAAAGAATTCCTTGATAAACTATTCAAAACAATGCAATTTAACTAAAAATAAATCTTGAATGAAATAAATAAAGGAATAATACAAATGAAAATGAAGCCTATTAATTTAAATTCTGGTTCTATAATAAACAATGCAAAACTGCATAAGTTATTTTTCTTTTAAAAGTGCAACTGAAAATGTATTTTGTGCCTTAACAATTGGACTTTAAAAAAAACAAAAAAAAAACGTGATTGCCCTGATTTACGTCATATTTGTTTGGACCAGCAGAGGGCGCTGGTAACACAGTGGTCGGTCGGCATGCAGATATCTTTCAGTGAAGAAGAGAAGCTATGCTAGCAGACAGAGCTAATAGAAAAACGTGACTTTTACAGATATTCAAGTAATATTATAAATATTCTTTGGGTGCTAAAGGGGAAATGAATCATTTATTAACATATTTAAGAGTAGAAGGCAGCCAGAAAGAAAGTATTAGCAGACTCCGCCCACCGCCTACACTTGTGGATAGTACTGCGATTCAATTTTCAGAAAATCGACATCAACCGTGATACCTATGAATCGATTTTTAACTGCCTTACGATTAATCTTACATCCCTATAATGGAATGTAGAGTTTTCCACCCTTAGGGTCATGACCCCATTTGAGGTCCCCTGAAATGTCTAATAATTTATAATGATAGAAAAATACTGATTAAAAATGTATTTCTAAAATGTTTAAATGCATTCTATACTTTCACTTTCTCAAATATAAATGAAATGAAATAAATCTAAGATTTGTTTTTGTATAAATTTAGTTGAACAATTCTTTGAAAGCATGTTGTTCTGTGAAATAGTTACAGACTTCTTGTTTTGTTGGTCAAATGTATTTAAAAGAAAACTAACTTTGTCCTAGTTTTTAAATATTTTTATGATCTTGACTTTGTGTC
The DNA here is from genome assembly GCF_900634775.1 of Gouania willdenowi. NCBI lineage: Eukaryota > Metazoa > Chordata > Actinopteri > Blenniiformes > Gobiesocidae > Gouania > Gouania willdenowi. The sequence goes on along the minus strand of NC_041055.1, from coordinate 33,242,941 downwards.
GAGTCCCTAAAGTCTCTGTGAACTTGAATTCTGCTTTTTGGAGTCCCTACTTGGTTCTGTTTGTGATGGATATAGATATATATATAATAGAACACTAGACACCTGAAGACACTTTACACATTTTTTTAAACTTGACATTTATATTTCTGAAAAGCAGCTCCATGCAAACTCCCCTGGTTCCCCTCTGGAACATTAGCATTCTGATTGAATATATTAATGTAAAGAAAAGAATCAAATCAGATCCCAGACGTTTCTTTTCTCTTCATGATGACATTTATTGAGCAGATGCTGCTGAGGAACTGAAAATGATGAGTAAAGACATGGTTTTGCAAACATTAGCACCTCATTTATCACTTTATATGAACCCCAGTCCGCTCTATGCATAGGACAATGCATGTGTTCTATGCATTTACATTTAGAAGCAGCTTTTCTTCACCTTGGACTCGGGTAAACGCAACAGACATGAAAAAAGAGCATGTTTAACATGTTTAAGGCTACGAGTTATTCAGCTTTGTTTACTACACCGTTACTGTGGTTACGCTCACTCTCTCTCTTTATTACTGACTCAGTTGGTGACAAATTAAAGTAAGGCTTCTTCATTAGGATGTTCTGTGTGGAACTGAGGCCCTGCCCACTCTTATCCATCTCCACAGATCATTGGTTAAAACCTTTTACGTATTTAAGATGATGTATTTGGGCCACGTTGAAATAAAATAAAAAACTCAGGGCACTACGAGATTGAAGTCGCAATATTACAAAAAAAAAGTATTATTTTGAGAATAAAGTCATATTTTAATAAAATCGTAATTGTATGAGATTACAATCATAATATTTCAAGATTAAAGTCGTAATCTTTATAATAAAATGAAAATACATTCTGAGTGCTGTATCATCTAATCTCAGTGTTGAGAGTTAGTTTTTATTTGAATGTGGCCGTAAAGTTTTACATTCATTGGTTTAACATAGTTTCTGTAGGATGTGAGCGTCCCCCCCCCTGAGCGAACATGCAGGGACCCCCGACCCCCCCACCCACAGGCTGCAAAGGTAAAGGAGGATAAAATGTCTCAGTCATGTGACCGGGTCTGCAGTGAGTCGTTTAAAGCTTTCAGTCGACATGCAGATTAGACGCTAGCGTTGGAACGTTGACTTCCTGCTGTGGTTCTGATCCAGTTCTTCAGTGATTATTATTGTACATGGCTCTAGCTGTATGGATCTGGCTTTGCTCGCTTGTTGTGTTGGCCCCTCCCCTTTCCTCTTCCCCATCTCATTCCCCCTCCACCACCTGCTTGATGGACTGCGTGGACTGTTTCTCCGTCTTCTTGGTGGCGACCAGTTTCTCCGGCTGAGCCTCGTCCACCTCCTTCATTGTTTCCGTGACGGTGACGGACTTGGTGACACGCTTGGATCCGTCTTCTCCGGTGGTGATGGTCTCCACGGTCTTGGTGATGACCACCTTCTGGCTGCCGTCATCCTTCATCGGACTCTCGTCAACGCCGTTGGCGAGAACGTCGTCCTTGTCCCCGCCGCTTTTCTCCTCCGGGCTGCTCTGGTCCATGTCCCCGTTCATGGCCGCGTCCTTCTTCTCCACCTCCTTCTCCTCTTTCTTCTCCTTCTTTTCTTCTTCTTTTGAATCTGCTTTTTTCTCAGACGCGTCTCCAGGAGCTCTGGATGCTTCAGTCTTGGTCTCGCCCTTCGGAGACGCGGCTTTTGGAGATTCTGCCTTCGGTGACTCAGGGGATTTAGGTGAACCAGGTTTAGGAGAGTCAGACTTTGGAGAACTAGATTGTGGGGATGTAGGCTTAAGAGAGCTTGGCTTTGGGGATTCAGGTTTTGGAGATTCAGACTTAGGAGAACTAGGCTTTGGAGATTCAGACTTGGGAGAACTAGGCTTTGGAGATTCAGACTTAGGAGAACTAGGCTTTGGAGATTCAGACTTGGGAGAACTAGGCTTTGGAGATTCAGACTTGGGAGAACTAGGCTTTGGAGATTCAGACTTGGGAGAACTAGGCTTTGGAGATTCAGACTTGGGAGAACTAGGCTTTGGAGATTCAGACTTGGGAGAACTAGATTGTGGAGATGCAGGTTTAAGAGAGGTCGGCTTTTGGGATTCAGACTTTGGAGATTCAGACTTAGGAGAGCTCGGCTTAGAAGATTCTGACTTAGGTTCTTCTTTGGAGGCCTTTTCATCTGAAGCTTCAGTTTTCTGAGCTTCTTTCTTCTCTAAAACCATTTCTGTTTCATCACTTCTCTCATTTTTCACCAACTTCTCATCTTCTTCCTGGTCTTTATCTCCATCTTTCTCCTTTTCTTTCTCGTCTCCATCTTTAGAAGCTTCGTCAGCACCTGTATCTTCATCCTGGTCTCTATCCTCTTCCTCACCTTCACTGGCTTCTTTCTCTTTTTCAGGAGAAGCTTTAGAGGCTAACGTTTGCTCTACTTTGGCACAGAGCACCGTCTCCTCCACTTCCTCTTCCTCATCATCATCGTCTCCTTCACCTTCCTCCTCCTTCTCACCCTCTGCACCATCATCTTCCTCACCCTCGTCCTTTTCATCCTTATCCTCGTCCTTGCTGGGTGGGCGTGCACTGACGTTAGCTGTAGTAGCAGCTACAACCACCTCCTCCTCCTCTTCCTCTCCTCCCTCCTCTTCCTCACCACCTGTGTCTTCTCCACCCTCGTCTTCCTCTCCGCCTTTTCCCTGTGACTCAGAGAGCTCCTGAGCTAAGTCGGCCAGGGCCTCGTCAAAGTCGGCCTTCTCGTTCTCCACCCTCGTCTCCTCGATGATCTCCTCCACAAACTTATGCTGCACCTTTAGTTTGGGTTTGGTTGCCTTGGAAACGGTGATGGTTTGACGATAGGGAAACGTGTTGAAGTGAGTCTCCTCTCCGTCTAACAGTTTCCTGGAGGAGAAATAAAACAACGTTATCTTAAATACCTGCGTATGTAATCCAGTGATGTCAGGTTTACCTGTACGCAGCGATCTCTATGTCCAACGCCATCTTCACGTTAAGCAGATCCTGATACTCACGCAGGTGACGAGCCATCTCCCACTTGGTGCTTTTCAGCTCATTATCCAGCTGATGGATCGTCTCCTGAGAAAACACAACAACACGTTAAATATGAAGAACGAGCAGTTTTTCTGCTCTGATGAGGAACGACAAGGTTGTACTTTGATTTACACTGACGCTGTAATTTAAAAAGATGCTTGTGTTTGTGAAGGACAGCCTCCCCCCCCCCCCCCCCCCCCCCCCTCTGTGCTGCTGTGATGCAGCGCCATTGAACGCATCGACCCGTTGCTTCTGACTCAGCAAAACACAGAGTGAGGGTGTGTACTGCAGTGCGTGTCTCCCCTTATTAACCCTTTACCCCCCCTCCCCCCTCCTGTAAAAACATGAACAATATGAAGCTCCAACTCTCACAGAAACAAACTAAACAATTATTTATTTCAATTGATTTATTTTGTCATAAAATATCTGCGTCATTAAAACATCTACAAGTTAAAAATAAGTGTGCACATTATTCTGTAAATATAACCATAACTTATTAAACAGGTTAAATATTGGTGTTTAGAAACTCTCTTTTACGCACGGTTTGAACCTTTACGCACGGCGGCTCTTGGGGGTCCTACCTGCAGGCTGGACAGGTCCCCGCTGTGCCGGTCCTCTATGTCGTTGAGCTGCCTCTCCAGGGAGTCCCGGGTCCCGCGCACGGACTCCAGCTCCACGGTCTTGGCCTGCAGCTGTCTGCGGTAGTCTGTGATCTCGTCCCGGGCGGACTTGATGGCGTCCTTGTTCTGCTCCGCGGCCTCTGTGATCTTAGCGTAGCGGCACATGAACAGGTTCTCCACCTGCTGCAGGTTCTGGTCGGAGTGGTTCTCCAGCTCGCAGCGGATCTCCCGCAGCGCGTCCGTGATGTTGGCCCTCTGCAGCTCCTTGCGCTCCACGCTCACCTGGGACTCCTGGATCTGGGCGATGAGCTCGCTCACCTCCTCCTCGTGGTTGTTTCTGATGAAGGCGATTTCGTCCTGCAGAGACTGGACCTTTTTGTCCAGCTCGGATTTGATGAGGTCCGAGTCGCAGGCGTCCTTTTTCAGGACGCGGATCAGAGCTTCCGTCTCCTCCCGGATCCGCGCCTCCTCCTCAAAGCGGTCCCGGAGCCGCTGGATGTCCTCGTCCACGTGCTCCGTGTCCAGCTGGATGTGCGCCTTGTCCTGGTGGATCTGCTCCAGCGTGGCGCGCAGCTCGTGCAGCTCGTGGTTGTAGCGATCATCCAGCTGCCCGCGGGACGCGTTCTTGTTGCGCAGCGCGCGGATCTCCGCCTCCATCTGCTGGTTCTGCTGCTCCAGGTAGTGGACCTTATCTATGTAGACCACGAAGCGGTCGTTGAGGCCCTGGAGCTGCTCCTTCTCATTGGACCGTTTATAGTCTGTGGTCACCATGGAGCTATCAGTGGAGCTGTACGTCTTACTCACAGGCATGTTCACTGCCCTCCGGTACGTGCTGGTGACCGCGGACCCGGATACGGACCCAGGGCTGGACCGGGACCAGGACTGGGACCGGTACCCGCTGGAGCGGCCGTAGCCGTAGCCGTTGTTCCTGGAGTCCATGGTTATGGTTTAGTCCTGCACCACAGAAGAAGAGTTCAACCAACGGTGTGTGTGTGTGTGTGTGTGTGTGTGTGTGTGCAGCGCTCACAGAGACTGAGAACCTCTGCTGTCCGTCCTTTATAAAGCCTCCGTGCGTGTGCCCGTGCACGCAGAGCTCAGATTGTGTGTTTTATTGATGCGCACACACACACACACACACACACACACACACACTCCTCAGACAGTCTCCGGGGTTTCGTTCTCACACAAGCACGTGTGGTTGGGGTGTCCCGTTAAAGCTCGTGTCCCACCTAAGGCCCGCGGGCCGAATCCTGCCGTCAGAGCATCTAGTTTGGGCCGTGGAAACTTTGATGATCTATCAGCGTTTTGGTTCCAGATTTATACTTTATAATATTAATACAGGCAGATCATGTCCCACACACTTTGCTAAAATTAAAATTAATAATTTTCCAATTATTCTGTGATTATTCAATATTCACAATACATTTTTAGTTTGATCTGATCTGTTTTAATTTATAGTATAAAGGTCCCTGTTTGTTGGGATTATTTTACTTTGTGACTATTGTAAAGCATTAACACTGGAGCTGTTGTAGTATTTCAATATTTTATTTTTACAAATCTTTAGATGTACGTTAATCAATTCTTAAATAAAATGGTTTTGATCAATTGTAAACTTTGTCGTGCTTTTAAAGCTCTCATATCATCAACCCCTAAAACATAGAGTTTAGCTTTATTTTAACAAACTCACCTGTTTTCTGACCAATGGGCTGTTTGCTGCCTGCTTATGCATATTCATGAGTGGGCGTGTCTATACATGACTCACTCTGAGGCAGATCATTGATCACAAAGTGATTTTCTCTTATTATCCACACATTGTTGTTGTGGTTTTCAGCCAAAAACCTGTACATTACAGTAAAACATGATATTTAACAGACTAAGGCTGAGACGATATAGTCTGAGATTCAAACACTCACAGGAGTTTTAAGCTGATAACTTACTTTAAGTTCTTCATGTGTAGTAGTTGATCTCTGTTCAGCACCATGGACAGCAACTACAGTACATGTTTCACAATAAAGGAAGCTTTAAATGCTCACAAATATGTTTCTATGCTAACATGCTAACTCAATGCTACACATATTAACCAGTGACCTGCTTATAAAAGATGTTGATCCTATTTGTGTTAAAACCACTAACACTGTGTGGAATTATGGATGGAGATCTGGAGACTTAGACACCTTCATAGTGTTATTTATCATAGACTGTGTGTGTGTGTGTGTGTGTGTGTGTGTGTGTGTGTGTGTGTGTGTGTGTGTGTGTGTGTGTGTGTGTGTGTTCTCATAGAACTAATGTTAGTTTCCTTCATAAACTGAGCTCAGTGAAGGTCATGTGATCTGACCACAGGATTCAGCCTCTAATAATGAAAGTGAAACTGATCTGACGGTCCTCGTCTAGAATCTATTTAGTTTAGGTCTATGTCTATGACAGCATGGATGGAAAACTGGCTGTAGCAAAGGCCCATGGGAAATGTAGGCGTTCTATAGATTTGTGTGTGTGTGTGTTGGGCTAATACTGATGACTGGTGTTAAAAACATCTTTATTGATCCTTTTAAAGAATGTTAATTACCTAATGGTTATAATGGAATCATCTTATTATTCTCTAAATACCATTAAAGAGCAACTAAAGCCTGCTTTCTGCTGAGCTGCCACTAGGAGGGAAATTAAAAAATGCCTTGACTATGGGCGTTACAGCTGTAGCAGTAAGACACGCCCACTCTGTGAGTGCGGTAATACACACAATGATATGTCTGTACACACACACACACATACACACACAGCGAGTTCACTACTCTCCCACCACCTCACACACACACAGCGATAAGACGGACACACACATCCGCACACACACAGAGACAGACGGGAATACACAGTTTCAGGTGTCTGATGATAGCAGTTCCTGGTCATTGGTTCACAGCTCAACTAGTCTAGAACACTCTGATCTTCTATCTCTCCATCATGTTCTGTTGGTCCTTCTGTTCACTAACCACAACCAGTCCACGCAGATGGCTGCCACCTCTGAACCTGGTTATAACAGAGATTTAATCCTGTTATACAAACAAAATAAGGGACTTTTTCTTCACTTTTTTTTCTTCACTTTTTGTTCATGTAGATTTTGTTGAGTTCTTTTTTTCTTTATATTTTGTTAAGTGCTTTGAGATGACTTTGTTGTAAATTGCGCTACATAAATAGAGTTGAATAGCATAGATGTCTGTAAATACATGATGATTAGACCAGAATCTGCTCTTTATAGAAGCTCAGAGATAAAACAGTGATGTTTCACACAGAACACACTGGACCCTCATTGGCTGTCAATCAATGCTCACTGAGGGTTGTGATTGGAGGAAACCCTGCTCCATCCTCTCAACTTTTACAGTAGGGGCGGGGCCAACAGTGAAAGCTGATGACGCAGGGGAATCCAGAAGAATCCCTTTGAGCTAATAGCAAAATCCACTTGTAATAGCAGCGTTCAACCCTTAGAGGGCAGTATGACGGACGTTTTACAACTAAATATGCAAAATTAAATTACTTTTACTAAAATGTGAAGAGTAGGACTAGGATTAATCAACTACTTAATACCCAAATACACATGTATTCAACAGAAGAAAAGTCTATTTATGGAGTCATTTTTGCATATTTTCTTATTTTTGTGTGGTTTTTTTGTGTGTGTTTTGGAGTCATTTTGTGTATTTTTCTCTCATTTCATGTGTTTTTAGAGCTATTTTGTATTTCTTTTTTGTCATTTTTTGTGTATTTTTTCTCTCCTTATGAATCATTTTTAGTTTTTTCTGTTCTGTTATATCATTTTTGTTGTCATTTTGTATATTTATGAAGTCCAAAGGCCATATCTGGCCCCCGGACCGCCAGTTTCCCATGTTTCTCTTAAACTACATTTATTCCAAACAATGGTCTTTGTCCTACGTTTTCCTCTTCTAACTCACTGAGATTTTCACTGCTCGCCTCAAAGTCAGGAAGGTTTAAAATATCGAGCACGGCCTAATTTAGAAGAAGCTCCAGAGACAGAAAGTCAGACGGAGAGGGGGGGGGGGGGGGGGGGTCACAATGACTTTTTTGTCCTGTGTGTAGTCTGACTATTTTTAGGAACCGTCAGTGATTACTCTACAGGCCACGCCTACAATCTCCTGTACAATGTCCCTGAGCTCCGTCACACGCTTAAAAATACAGATTAAAGCGTTTGTTTCCCAGTCAGGCTCCTCCCTAAGGTTTATCTTTATTTTCTAAAAAGGCCTGTGTGGGTCATACGTGTGCACCAGTCATGCTAATGTTTGCGTTAGAACGCTGCTGCTGCTGTCGCTGCAAGGACAACGTGACCTTTATTCACATTCTGCTGAGTCAGTTTTATCTTTATTTATAGACAAGCATCACTTTATAATCAGGTGACCCACAGGAAGTCAGGGAAGGTCAGACTGGAATATTGAATATTATTTTTAAAAATGTCAGGAAGAAAAAAGGCTTTAAAATCTCTTCATTTTTGCAGGTGAAAATAAAATAAAAACGTTTGTACAAATTAGATTGAATCCAACAATCTAATGCAGACATCAATAGAAACACACAGAATGAATACAGCACACAACACGACAACAAAAATGCTTAAAAATCTAAAAAATACACAAAACAACCCCAAAAAACAACACATGCACAAAAAACGGCTAAAAACACACGAAACGACTCAAAAAAACACTAAAAACAATGACTCATAAAACACAAAGGGGCTTAAAATACACAGAAAATAACTACAAAATGACTAAAAAATGATGACAAAAATAAAATACACAAAACAACTAAAATAAGTGTTTTATAAAAAACAGACACAAAACTAGACCACGTGTTAATGTTTTATTCTGTTGGATAATCAGATGTTTGACATTTATGTATTGTTTGCAGAAACATGACGTTACTCGTGGGGAATCACAGTTATTGAACATTCAGTCAGTTGTGTATTGATCAGGATTAGTTTTCCCACAGGATTTCCTGCTTTGCTGAGTCATGTTTTTACAGAGAATCTGCACATGGTTCTTTTTTTAAATCTTTTTTAGCTTTAGAGAAATTATCCAAAAATGTAAGATTTCATAAAATTTTGGAGGATCTGGATCAGTTTGAAAAATGGAAAAATCAATGGTAAAATTAAAAAAAATCATATTTCTGTTCATAATTGATGGATGTTTATGAAATTGATGCAGTTGTTTCTCCGTTACAGTATCTCACTGAGTTCATCTGGATTGGATTCATTATTTTATATAAAAATTTCTGTTTGAAATGAATCAAATCTTTTGAAAAGCTTTATGATGATGATGATGATGATGCATTGGATTTTATAGAATGCTTTTCATAGACACTCAAAGAGCTTAATATTTGTAGTTTTTTAAAAATAACACTAATAATAATAACTTGAATAATAAATGTGTTCCAAAGTCAACAGTCTTATGCACAAACACTGTTTTCACAACATGACATTATTAAAAGCTTCAGTTTTTAGAAAAGCCAAATATATTTAAATGGAAGAATATTAACGTTTATTGCCTATAGAATAGTTTCCATCATTTATTTGTAATAAATAAGTGTGAGAACGTCTGCAGTCACTGAGTGTGAGGGAAGCTCTGATTGGTCCGTGGCCACGCCCTGCAGCATTCCACTGTTTAATGTGAAACACAATAAATCAGTGCTTTAGGGGGCGGAGTCACTGTTTAATGTGTTTTATAAAAAGCAATAAGTCACAGAAATAATGATAAACACTAGTGAGCGTTTCTATAGCAACAGAGACAAGAAGTGTAGATGGTTTAAATGAACCTATAAATAAAGAGGATCAAACCTACTGGTGGGTGTGACAGGACACACACACACACACTGTGGGCGGTCCTTAAGTGATGATGTCATACATTATTGCAGAAGCACGGGGGAGGGGGCTCTGCAGTTTATCTGCAATGCGTGTGTGTGTGATACTGTTTGGATTTACATTTATGTGAAAGAAGGAAGAAAAAAACATTAAAATCAAAATAAAATATAGTTTGAATCCAATAATCTACAGCATGTAACACAACAACAAAAACTCACCAAAGAAAAATACACAAAATAACACATACACAAAAAAGGCCAAAAACATAAAAAATGGAATACACAATAATATAAAATGACTCAAAATACACAGAAGAGAAAAATAAATAAAACGACTACAGAAAAAACTATAAAACGCTGAAAATGACTCCAAGAAATATATAAAATAATTATAATCAAAACAACAACAAAAAACACACAAGCCTTTGTTCTTTCTTGTATTAACGTCTGATTGGTCATTGTTTATTTTTGTGTGATAAAAGTATTCCATCTCTGATCTATAGTAATACGTCTACATCCTTCTATTTATTTACTGTCCTAATGCACACACATCTGATATCCTGAACAGGAAATGAATGAATATTTGGTCTTGATGACTCGCCTTTTTATTTATTTGCTCTTTGTTTTTATTTAGACTGTTAATAATAGAAGTATTAGTATTAGTGTCTCTGTGTGTTTGGTTGATTGATCATTTATTCCCACGCTGCTGTTGGGTTAAATCTATAAATGTAAAATACTTGAATAGTTTAACATAAGCTAAGCAGACAATCAGTTAATAGTGAATAAATCTGGTGTTTGTGTAGTTTTCAGCTCCAATAACACAGATGTGGAGCTTTCAGGAAGGCTTTTAGTGACTCAGCAGTATCTCCTCTTCCTTGTTTTAAACCACGTGTCAGCACGTTGTGGAGCTTCATCTGTTTTATGTTCGTCCTGCACCAATATCACTGGATATGACCAAAGCACGTTAGCATCAGCTAGCATAGCATCAGCTAGCACAGCATCAGCTAGCATAGCATCAGCTGCTCATTTGTTTAAGAGGAGTCTTTATTCCTCTCACACGCTGAGTGAAGGTCTTTAACCGTAAACCACGTCAGCATTTTGTCTCATCAGCAGGAAGTGAAGGATCATCTGAAAACGAGCAGATTGTCCCGTAGAGACACAAACATTTCATTACTTCACATTTTCTGTTTTCAAAGAGAAACTTTCACTGTTTTATACGTAGAGATGTTTCTCACCCTTAAAACAATGAATCAAACTTAAATGATTCTTTTCTGTGGCAAAGATTATTTTCATTCTGCTGAGTCACTGTAACACTCATCCCTTCTACACATCTCAGCACTTTTTTAAACATCATTCTGATGTTTAAATGTAGTTCTACATGATGAGGTGACAATGGTTCTATAATAATAATTATTATTTTTATTATTATTATTATTAGGTTTTATCAAAGAGAAAACACCTTGGTTACCATAGTAACACAGTCTGTGGGTCAAACCTGCTCCTGACCAGGTTTAATCTGCTGAGTCACTCTAATGAAACCACATCATCATTATTAAAGAAATCATTTAGTGAATATAAATCTATAAAAGGAAAATTAGTCAAAAATACTTCTGTTATAATTAAAATATCACTTTAATACAGTATTTTAAAAGTAAATTAAACAGAATAGGATGGTGTTGTGTCGTGGCGCCGGGTGGGCCTGTGCTGGCCCTGGTGCGGGCACGGGCCTCCCCCCTGCTCGGCCGCTCTCCTTGGCGGCGGGGGGGCGTCGCTCTGGGCCGGCGTGCGGCGGGGGTCGCCCCCTGGGGCACCGGGGGACGGGGTTGGTGCTTGGCTGCGCCCGGGGGTGGGGGGTGCCGCCGTGCTCCGCGGGGCCGTCGCAGTCTGGGGGGTGCCGTGGGGGGGGTCTCCGGCTTTGCTGCTCCGGGGCCCACAGTGCCGCTTGCCCGTCTGCACCATCTACCATCTCGCGTGGCCCGCCATGCGGACGGGCCCGGCTCGCACCGGACAGGCCTCCTACATGTACACTTCACCTCACTCCCAGCTGGTCTGGCCCATTCACAATATGCACCACACACCCATACCCAACCCTTGGGGGGCTGGATGGTGGGACTGGGGGTGGAGGGGGCCGCCACCTGTGTCACTATGTAGTGGCGTGGGGGCGACACTCCCCCCTCTAGTTACCCTACTAATCCCTCCAATTTTAATCACACCTCAACATGCCACCCCCGGAGGGTGTATCCTCACTTACACCCTCCGGCCTATTACACCACATACACATATATCCACAGAGGCAGGATGGGGAGCACCGCTCCCCTCCATCCCCCTTCTTTTAATTACACCCCATACATTCACTGAACACACACACTCACACAGGGGATAGGGAAGTGCCTCTCCATTGGGGAATGGAGAGGCACCATAACAGGGTGGTGGGTTGGTTCACATATTTGGGCCTCTCCGGTGGGGGCCTGGCCCCTCTGTTGGTGGCTGGGCCACTGCATAGAGTAAAAATACATCAGGATGGTGTGGTCGGGCGTGGCGGTGGGTCTCGGGGGGGTTTTGCTGGGGTCCCTCCTTGCGGGGTCTTTCCGGGCGGTGTCGGCCTGGTGGGGCGCGGGGGCGCTTCCTCCCCTTGGGTGTGGCTTGGTGCTTGTTTCGTCGGCTGGTGGCCTTGGGGGCGGGCCCCGCGGTGTGCGGGCCCGGGGCGGCCTGCCTCACCGGTTTGGGGGGTGGGTGTGCTGGGGGTGTGCTGGTGTCCTCACCGGGGTTGGGGCGGGGTTGCTTGGTGCCTCGGAGCGGCGCTGTTTACTGGGGGGCGGCGCTTGCTGTTCCGGTGGTGGAGGTTGCTGTCGGCCGCCTGGTGGGTCTGTCCTGCCATCTGCGGACTGGTGGGTGGGTCCGGGGCATCTTTGGCTCGGGGCTGCGGTTCCGCACTTGATGTGTGCCATTGGGGTGCCTCCGTCCCCGCGGTGGCGATCGCCGGTTGCTCGCGGGCCGGTGGGGGGCGCTGCTCCGTGGCTGGCGCTGCCCGGGGGGCGGCGGGCCCTGGGCTGCTGGCCTTGGGCTGTCCGGGGCTGTGCGGTCCTGCTGGGCTGTGGCCGGGTCCTGGGCGGGGGTGGGGGGCTTGCCCTTGGGGGGTCCTGGTCCCGGGGGGTGCTCCTGGGGCCCGGGATGATTGGCTGGCTGGCCGGGCCGGTCCTGGCGGGGGTCTTTCGGGGCGGGTGCAGCGTGCCGTGCCCTTGCTGCTGGCCTGGCCGCTTCTTCGGGCCCGGGGGCGGCTCGTGGGTTTTGTAGTGGCGGTTCTTGGAAATACATTTGTCATGGATGCACTGGCCTTGGGCTGTGGGATAACACTCATACTGGGCTCAACCTTAGACACGTTGTTCCCAAATACCTGTTTTATGGAATTTCCACTCACCTCTTCCTCTGTTCACAGCCACCACCATTATTCCTAAACCACACACTGGTCACCAAACTGGCTTGATAACACAACAATAAGCACAATATACACAACCACAATTTCACATCGCATCACTTGAAACCTATCGACTACTCCCCACCCATTCGTTTTCCTATCTTGTATTCCTCCTCCCTGTTAACTTCCCCACCCCCCTCCAACCCCTCACCTTGGTGTAACACTGCCCTCCCTTTTTTACACCCTCCCTTTAATAAAGTATTTCTTACCCTTCCCTAGGGAGGGCTGGTGATGGTCACAATTATGCAATGAAATAGATAAATTTATTTAATTGCAATAACAAAATATGCATTGCTGTTAAAAGATTGCACTTCTTGTAGTGTTAACCTTCAACAGAATGTGCAGACAAGAGAAAAAAAAAAAAAAAACAGAATATGATGTAGATGTTTTAATATGATTATAAATCCATACAAATGATGATATAATCATTATTACATGTTTAATGTGTAGCGTATTGTTAATGATATCACAGTCTCCATGTGTTTAAACCATCAGTAATAATATATAATATATACGTGTGTATCATCACCTCTGTTTACCACACGTTTTAAATGTGTTTATTTATTGATCAGATATTAATAATGAGAAAGCTGTGGATATACAGAGAGGGAGGGGCTTCAGGGACAGGGCGGAGCACAAGGCTCCCAATGACAAAGATACACTATCACTTTAAGAGACGTGCACACAGTGCACGTACCTCCATGCACAGCTCATCTGAAGTGTCTACAGTGTTATATGTAACATCCAACAGCATCCAACAGCAACGCTGCTGCTCCTGCTGTTCATTTAGTGCTGAGTTCATCAAACACTCACTAGTCTCATTAATCTGATGAAGTTTTCCACTATTTTTTTAATAGTGCATAAATAGCCCAGAATACATTTTTAGACATGTTTAAACAAAGTAAATGTTTATTAAATATTCTGACATTTTTTAAATATTCCAGTAGCCTTTGCTTTTCAAAAAAAAGTTTTTCATTTAGATTAACTCTTCAAATAATTAAAAAACTAAAGAGCATTAAAGGGGAGGTATGATTAAAAATCACATTCTAATGGTTTATCTACAGTGTTAAACATCCTTTAGCCTCATTCAGAGGAACAAAGTGTAAAACGTTCTGTTTCCTCTCTTGTTATTACACATTTAGTAAAAAAAAAAAAATCAGCTTTAAACGGGACGGTTGGATTTTTCTCACGCTGTCAGGTGACGCTAACAACGGACTCGGTTGTGGAATTGGACGGTTTCCAACTTTTACGCGGTGACGGACAGTGTAAAAGAGAGAGTCTGGATGTGTTTGTGTGTGGAAAGGAGGAGGAGCTGCTGGTTCTGCTCCTGCAGCAACGCACACAAACTTTTGCGACTCTAAATCACTGAACGTTGTTTGATTGCGTCACACGCTACTATTCAACCTTGTTTTTAACATACTAAACCGAAGGCTGAATGTGGCTTTTTTGCAATATTCGGCAGAATATATTCAGTGGTTGAATATTCAGTGCATCCCTACATAAATTACATATTATTTAATTGAGTTACATCATCTCTTTTATTAAACGCTGACAGGTGTTATGAAACGTCAAACGCACATGATCAGTGTGTGATCACATGATCAGTTGTTTTCTATGATAAATTGATTAAATAACACATTATTTAACCATTTACTACTTTCATTTATTTTCACTGCTCAGTAACAGATGATGTCACTTCCTGTTGGTCTCAGCATTGGTTCCTATTGGCTTCTCATTCATTGTAAAAGCTGCAGCACATGCTCCGTCACTCTCTAATCATTAAATCTGTGATCGATCTCGTGGGTCTGATGAGGACGTGTAATTAATCTAAACACTGTCAGCTGATTGGCTGAGCTGGAGAGATTGAAGCTGAGAAGAATTTGATGAAATGATAAAAGGGGGCGTGGTCACAGACGGCTTAGCTGAACCAGGTTTAAACCATATATAACATACATTACATACATGTATGTATATAACATACATTAAAGTTGATTCTGATTCTGATAAGCCTGAACACTTTGATCAAATACACCCCTGGTATACCATAATACTGAGGCACAGCCCACAACACTAGAAACAGGAGAACCAGAGGAGAAGTTGTTGCTGTGCTTTGTGGAGAAAAGCTTTAATCTCATCAAAATCAAATCATATATTTCAATCAGTTTATACAAAGGTTATAAAAAGAAGAAGAAGAGTTAAATTGAGTGATGAGTACCCTTACACCCAGAGTTAATACTTCATTTATAGTAGCATTAGCTAAGATGCTAACAGACTGTTACTGGTGTGATTGTATGGATGCATGGATGGATGGATGGATGTACAAGATGCTGTAGATCTGCAGATATTTGAAGTGGTTCCAGTATTTTTAGAGTCATGATAAAGCACGTAGAGCAGAGTGGAGTCATTCTGCATCGATAGATCTGCACCGTCATCATATAGACTTAAGTGAAATCATTGTTCTGTTAGGATGGAAAGGTTTCATTGTTGTGTATCACAGAATAACACAGTGAGGATGGAAACAACAGAGACTCCATTACAACAAAACAACAACAAACGATCAATAGGATTATTTATCATTTATCAGAAAACTCACAGGGACCAGTTGTTTTAATCGTTCTTATTAGATCAGTGATAATAATGAGTTGTTGTGACTAGTGCTGTCAAGAGATTAAAAAATAGTGCGATTAATTAATTATGCTCTGTAATTAATATAATTAATCTATTTTTTAATCACACCTCAAAATTGCTGAGAAACGCCCTCAACTTGAGGTATTTTCATTTAAATTACATTATTGTTGTCATATTGTTAATCTCCAAATAATAGAAAATACAAATGAAATTAAACATCAGGATTTATTCATTGATTCAATTTAGCATTGAGGTGCTAGCTGCTACATATTTAGCATTGAGGTGCCAGCTGCTACATGTTTGGCATTGAGGTGCCAGCTGCTACATGTTTGGCATTGAGGTGCTAGCCTCTACATGTTTAGCATTGAGGTCCTAACCGCTACATGTTTTGCATTGAGGTGCTTGATGCTACATGTTTAGCATTGAGGTGCTAGCCGCTATATGTTTAGCATTGAGGTACGAGCTTCTACATATTTAGCATTGAGGTGCTAACCACTACATGTTTTGCATTGAGGTGCTTGATGCTACATGTTTAGCATTGAGGTGCTAGCCGCTACATGTTTAGCATTGAGGTACGAGCTTCTACATATTTAGCATTGAGGTGCTAACCGCTACATGTTTTGCATTGAGGTGCTTGATGCTACATGTTTAGCATTGAGGTACGAGCTTCTACATATTTAGCATTGAGGTCCTAACCGCTACATGTTTTGCATTGAGGTGCTTGATGCTACATGTTTAGCATTGAGGTACTAGCTGCTACATGTTTAGCATTGAGGTGCTAGCAGATGCTGCAAAGCTCGGGTGTTGGGCAAATTCTTTCTTGCTAGATTTGCACACAACTTGTGTTTTCTATCCGATGTTTTTTTAAGACAAAATTAACGCAAACGAAGTTGAGAAGCTCAGCAGTCTCAGGGTCGTCTCCCGTCTTTTATTGTAGTCTGTTCATCAGTGTTATAGGTATACCGAGAACTCCGCACTGTTTGGAGTGCTAAAAAAAAGCGATTAACGGTGTTATTTTCAACTCGTTTAAGTGACAGCCCTCATTGTGACTCAGCTCTTTTGCAATTAGGATCACACATACACTCCCTATGTTCACTCTCATCTCTACAGTATTTAAGCTCTGATTATTATCATGACATCAGCAGATTATTGACAGTATAACTAACACTACATCTACCTCATCCTTTATCCTGACAAAAATTTACCAAAACATTCTTTAAAAAATGCACAAGAATACAAAAAACAGAAATGCACACAAATGACAACAAGACCCAAAATGACTAAAACACACAAAAACTAGGGATGCACCGAAATGAAAATTTGTGGCCGAAGCTGAATAAAATATCAAATGCGGTTGATAAGTTTTTCACTATTTTTTTAATAGTGCATAAATAGCCTAGAAACATTTTTAGACATGTTTTTTTTTAAAGAAAGTAAATGTTTATTGAATATTCTGACATTTTTTAAATATTCCAGTAACCTTTGCTTTTCATAAAAAATGCACAACAAAGTTTTTCATTTATATTAACCCTTCAAATAATTAAAAAAAAATCTAAAATGCATTAAAGAGGAGGTATGATGAATAAATGACTTTCTAATGGTTTATCTACAGTGATAAACATCATTTAGTCTCATTCAGAGGAACAAAGTGTAAAAAGTTATGTTTCCTCCTTTATTATTACACATTTTATAAAAGTCAGATTTAAACAAGACAGTTGGATTTTACCCACGTTGGCAGGTGACGTCACCTAACACGCCTCCTAGAATGTTAGCTCCTCCCTCTCCAACTATCTAACAGCTAAAACAAACACTGCTGTTTAATATAGAATATATATTATACTTTATTACCATATATGTAAATACAAACTGCACTACTTTTTCTGTTGCTGATCGTGTTGGGAGTCACTGCTTGGAGGCACGGACCCATTGTTTACACACATCAGCTGTTAGCACTCCGTGCTAATGCTACATCCTCACTGCGCTAACAACAGACTTGGTTGTGGAATTGGACCTTTTTCCAAATTTTACGCGGCGACGGACGACGAAGAAAGAGTCTGGATGTGTTTGTGTGTGGAAAGGAGGAGGAGCTGCTGCAGCAACGCACACACACTTTTCTGACTCTAAATCACTGCACGTTGTTTGATAGCATCAGCGATCAGCCTTGATATTTAAATGTGGCTTTTTTTGCAATATTTGGCATAATATATTCGGTGGCTGAATATTCGGTGCATCTCTAACAAAAACCAACAAGATTACATAGTTATATGCAATGTAATTAATGTAATAAATAAAATACATATGGTTTATGTATGGTTTACATCTGATGGCTTTTAGTGAGCGTGGGCAACCCTGCTGTTTGTTTGTTTGTTTGTGTAAATAATTCCTAACCTTACACAACTCTGACAGTTACAGTACTGAGTGAATGTGATGCTGATCAGACTAATCAGCATCTAAAGATTGATCCAATATTGGAATATGATTGATTTCAGTAAAACTATGAGCAGTTTATCAGCAATAGAGATAATTTAAACTTTTATCCCAGGGGGCGGGGTCACAAACATGTGATTATATCTGATCTGAGGGTCACATGATCAACATTTATGTCAGCATCAGAATAATGAACACATGAAACAACAAAGTTTGTGGCTTTTTATGGTTGTTTTTTGTTTTTTTGCATTTGATTCTTTTTTGTTGTTTTGTGATTTATTTGTATATTTCACTTTTGATTTGTATGTTTCCATTGTTTTGTGGTTTTTGTGTATTTGATTGTCATTTTGTTTATTTTACTCTGCATTTATGTGTTTTTTGTTGTTTTTGTGATTTTGTTCACCCATTGTTGTCATTTCTTACATTTTTCTCGCAGTTTGTGTGTTTTTGTTTTTCTGGAGTAATTTTTTGTATATTTTATATTGTTTTGTTTACTTTTGTTGTGATTTTGTATATTTTTCTTTTGTGTATTTTTGTTTTTACATTTTTAAAGGTTTTTGTGATTTTTGACTCATTTTGTGTATATTTGTTGTTGTTTTGTGGGTTTTTATTGTTTTATATATTTGTTGTTTTGTATATTTTACTGTGTTTTTTGTTGTTTTTGTGATTCTACAGTCATTTTTCTACATTTCTTATTGTTTTGTGGCCTTTGTTATTTTGTATTTATTCTTGTTTTTGTTCATTCATTGTTGTCATTTTGTACATTTTTTGCACAGTTTTGTGATTTTGGAGTCATTTTGTGTGTATTTGTTGTTTTGTGTGTTTGTATTATTCTGAGTTTTTGTGTATCTTAAATGAACTAATAATGATAAATATCTTTTTATCTGCTGAACCTAATCCTCTGAAAACAAAATAGTTTAGTTTCTTCATGCTCTTAAACACAGAGCTGCTGACACGGCACATTTTCATTGTCTCGAGTAAGAAATATTTAACGGAGTGGAGACAGAGTCAGCTGAGAAACGCTGAGCTCAGAAGATTTATCACCTTTATTGAGCTGGATTTTAAAAAGAGCATCGTCATGGTGGGTTCTCTATTAATCTAGTATAATCAGAAACAACTAGAAACATTCTGCAGTGTCAGTAAAACTCGTCCTCGTTTGACAGATCAATCAAACATTAATTCATAGAATAATGACTTTTATGCTCATAATTGATATAATAGATATTTAATGATTACATATTTTTCCACACATAATCATTAGTAATAATAGGTGTTAAATCAAAGACTCTTTTCTGACATTCTCTTGGTGCAATGATATAAACTTGTAATCTATAATGTCTATAATGTCTATAATGTAATCTATAATGTCTATAATGTATAAAACAAAGCGTCTGAACTCAACGACCTCACAGAGCAGCAGAGGGAGGGTGGCACACGATTAGAACAGCATTTATTACTGTTAATATTACTGCTTTATTACAGAACAGCTTCTGTTATAAAGGTCTAAACTAGGATGAAATGATGCTACATCATCTGTAATGTAGCATCATTATCTGATTACATGATGGAGCAGAAAAGGTGATGCAGAGATAACAGATTTATGCTGAGTCATTCAAGCAGAAGAAATTCCTTGCTGACATTTGTTCCTCATGTTAAAATCTGTGTCGAGACAACGCCCAGTTACTGCAGTGCAGCTTTGGAATCTCCAAAAAAAACTCATTGCCCTCCTCAGTGCCCCCCCCACCCCCCCCCCCCACCACCACTGTCTGCACCTCTGTGTCTACGCTAACCTACAATGAGCTAATAGTTTGTTCCCAGTGTTATCATCATTAATAAAAAAACACCAGAAATGTTTTTTAAATCACTTTGACAGTTTTTTGGGGGAAAACTCAATAAATCACAGTTAATATCACATGAAATTCATTTTCTATAAACAACCCTGGTTATAACTGATGATTGTGTATTTTGTCATTTTTCCTCTTTGGAATAACTAAAGGGTTAACATCAAGTTCAGTTTAGGACACTGGTTCCCAAACTGGGGTATGTGCACCCCTAGGGGTACAGGAGCATATTGCAGGGGTACTCAGAAAGATTTAACAATTCATTTAAAAAAAATAATCTGGAAATGTTCCGAGTTCTTTTTTATTTATTTTTTTTATAAATAAATCAATAAAATACTATATTTTCTTGTAATTTATTGAAACAGAGTTATTTTATGCTGCTAGAGGCCATTTTATCATGACAATAGGAGACAAAAATTAGCTACATTTTATAAAGGAGATCATATTTACTTACTGTTTAAGTAAAGACATATAGGTGCATGGTATTTAAAAATACATAAATTACACTTTAAATTACACTCATAGTAGAATAATCTAATGTTGGAGACACAGCTGTTCCACAGATGTAAAATATGGTTTAGGACACATACAGTATCTTCCTAATATTTCTGTTAAAACATAGTTTTTTATTTCTCTTGCCGACATGTTGGGTTAATTATGAATAGTTATAGGCTGCTGTATAATCCAGTAATGTAAATGTAACCCAGTATGTGATGTTCCTTTAATCTATAGAACAAGCTTTGTGCTGTAGGCCATTGCAGCTCCAATGCAAACCAAACACATTTACTGTAATGTAACTCTGCTAACGCACAATCAATAAGTATTGATCCATAGGAGCCTGAGTCGGGCCTTCACTGCTCTTCAGTTTCTCTCTCAGGTCCATCACGTAATCCAAGCCTCAGAGGTCAGCGTCATGTCAGGTAGAGAGGAGTGGTTCTCAAACTGTGGGGCAGTGACTCTAAAAACACACACAATGATAACAAAAGTAAGGAAAACCCCTTTGTTAATGCTGTGTCAGCATTATTATTATAATGCTGACACAGCATAACGTGGATGGCTGTTCATCATAGGAATGGGATCCACACAAGGATGAATTCATGTTGGGTGTGGGATACATATGTATGTGTATATACGTATATATGCATATGTGTGTATCCATAAAATGAAGAGTCCGTCCTTAAGACTGCTCTACTGTAAAGTGTCTTGAGATACCATTGGTTATGATTTGGCGCTATACAAATAAAGATTGATTGATTGATTGATTGACATGAATGTGGATCATGTGATCCTCAGATCAGATCCAGTCACATGTTTGTTGCCTCTGTGACCAAGATCCATTTTATTTAGTTTGTTTTCATTTTATCATCTTTCCCTTAATCTAGAGATTCTCAACTTTGGTGTCAGGACCACATTTGGGGTCATGAGACACTAGGAGGGGGTCACCAGATGCCTTCAAGAAACTAAGAATATTTTTTGAACAATTTTTGTTATTTTTTAACCTTTTTTTTTTTGCAACTACACCAAACTTGCCATATTTTAACCTATTTTCTGTAGCTACTATAGTAGCTTACCACCACTGTGGATGGAGTGAAATAATGCACATCAATGTAAAGTGTAAAGTGAAAACGCACTAAATAAAATCCAATGCATTGTTATTATTATTAAAACGCTGAATGTTAACCACAGTTTGAAACAGAAAATGAGTCAATAAACATTTTCACTCTCATTTAGTTCTCGTGAGTTCAAAGATAAACTTTAGATTTAGATTATTTTTACCGTTAGAGCGTTGATTCCTTCAAACATTTTTTGCGTAAATGTCTTATCGGTCTCCAAGGCAGAAATGCCAAGTTAGCTGCTAAAGCTAGCGCTGCTAAAGCTAGCGCTGCTAAAGCTAACGCTGCTAAAGCGAATGCTGCTAAAGCTAATGCTGTTAAAGCTAACGCTGCTAAAGCTAACGCTGCGAAAGGTAACGCTGCTAAAGCTAATGCTGCTAAAGCTAATGCTGCTAAAGCTAATGCTGCTAAAGGGAATGCTGTTAAAGCTAATGCTGCTAAAGTTAGTGCTGCTAAAGCTAACGCTGCTAAAGCTAGCGCTGCTAAAGCTAACGCTTCACACAGGCTCAAAATTCAGGTTTTTCCCTCTTTTCAAACAGTGATTGATCAGCTGATCAGTGCTGTTTCACTTATCGACCTGTTTCCTTTAAATTTGTAAATAAATAAAATAATAGTTAATAATAATCATGACCTGGTTAGTGAATAGTGTACAGTACCTCATAAATGTACCTTTAGTGAGAACTCATACTGTCCTTTTCACACTCTCACTTTACATCAATAATAATAATAATAATAATACATTTTATTTATAAGCACTTTTCAAAAACTCATAAACACTTTACAGTTGTTAAAACAGTTACACAAATAAAATAAATAAACCAAAAACAATAAAGTAAATACAAAAATACATAAGAATCATAAGTTAAAAGCTTGTAAAAGGAATGTAAACAGAGGAGGTCTGTTACTGTAAAACTGTTTCTAACATTAGTTTTATTAAAATGCTCAGATATGAGCATCATTCCTGGGTAGAGTCTGAATTCCTCTCACTAGAGACCCAGGGGTCACCTGTGTGGAAGCAAGAGGACTGCCTTCCTTCCATACTGCTGCTGAGCTGCTTCATTGGTTTTTAAAAGTGACATCATCAGAAAACCCTGGAAACCTCCTCCAGTCTGAATATGTATAATATTAATAATATAAACACTAACATTAACATTACAAACACTGATAGGTTGGAAATATCAACAGAGTGAACGAGCTTGTTTATGTTTATATTCCTCTGACCTTTGACCCCCAGGTCACACATGCTCAGTTCCAGATAGTTTTTTGTGCTTTAGGCACAATTACAACTTTTAGGTAAAGTTATTTTATTAATTTATTTTGGTAACTTTCCAGTGTAACAATTCTTCTTCTCCATGTGGTGTTAAACAGCGTGTTAATGGATTACTGCCCCCTCTGGTAGAAACTAGAAACGCAGCATTTACATTAAACTTCTTTGATCCACACATGATGTGACTTTGTGACGTCATTTTGAAGGTCATTCATCATGCTTATGCCTAATTATAATTATTTAAAAAATAAATTATAGATATATTGCTATATGTGTTTCAGGAAGTGAGTACTGTGATTTCAGTTATTCTAGAAACTCTGGGACCTTATGTATCTAAATATAAACTAATATTACAGAATAAAGACATAAACCATAATAACTGTAATGATCCCACGTAGACAACTGAGAATAGATAGTAACTCTTTTTACTACAGAAGTGCAGCTCCTCCATCAGCCTGTAGAATAGATGCATCACCAATGATCACTGAGCCATAATCATTTATTCAGAGGGAAATAATTCATATTTTATTATTCAACACAGTCTTCTACACGTTTAGTTCTGGTGAGAATGTGTGAAAAATGTTAAACTTTTATCATTTCTATGCGTCAACATTCATATTTTAAAGTTTTGTCCAGGTTTGTATCATCAAACATGTTTATCTACGTTTATTAATAAAGAATAGATTTATTATTTATATATTTTATTTATTTGTAAAGGATTCTGTGTCAGAGATTTACAGTTTTTATCACACATTTTATAATAATGATCAATCTGAGGATTAACAAGGGTTTGTTTTTAGGTTTTTCTTGTTTTGTGTGTTTTTGTTTCTGCTTTGTACATTTTTCAGTATTTTTGTACTTCTGTACTCGTGTTGTGTAAATCTCTGTGATTTTGAATGTTTTTCAGGTGATTGTGTATATGTACAGGTTTACAGTATAATGGCATTCTGTGTTTTTGAGGTAATTGTGTGTTTTGTTGTTGATGAAATATAAAAATAGTGCTTGATATTTAAACGCTGTGTGATGTTAAAGCTTTGCTGACACCCTGTGTGTTGTGTGTGTAAGTACAGGTTTGAATAAAATAAAGCTTTAATAGTTAATAGTTCTTCTAACAACAGAAGATTTAAAAAAATCAACAAAAACACAAAATATAAAATGAATAGAGACAGAAACTATTGCAGGTTTGACATAAATATGGTTTGTGGACATGAAACCATCAATATTTGGTAATGTTTAGGACTTTAAATCAAGACAAAAATAACTAAACAATAACCTCTAATTTTATCTGTATTAAATCTGTATTTCTCCCTCTTCCTCTGTATGAGATGTATTTATTTATTTACTGTAATAATATATAATAATCATCAGCTTTATTTAGAAGATGTGATGAAACTTGTTTAACTCGTGCGTGTGTGTGTGTGTGTGTACGTGTGTGTGTGTGTGTGCGCAGACAGCCCATGTTAAACAAACATTAACAAGTTCTTACGTTTCTAATTTTCATTTATTAGTTTCTGCTTCTTTTTTTTTTGGATATAAAAAGCATGTGTAGTTTTATATCCAGTGTGATTTATTACATATCGTCATCCTTAATATTTGTATCAGCATCAGAACCAAAGCTCTCATTTAGTGTAATGGTCAGGGAGAGCTATTGACAGTAATAACAATAATAATAATTGATTTGTTTGTTTCTTACAAGTAAAAAACATGCATAGTTGTTATGAAAATATTGCATCGATCTATAAAAACATGAAGACAACTAAAATGTAAATGGACATGATTTATATAGAGCTTTATCACCACTGAAACAGTCTCAAAGCTCTTTACATATCAGCTCATTCACCAGTGGGACAGGACTGACATGTAAGGCACTAGTCGACCACTGGGAGCAACTTAGGGTTCAGTGTCTTGCCCAAGGACACATAGTCAGGTACTGGGATCGAACCCCCAACCTCTCGATCAGAAGACGATCCTCTACCTTTAAGGAAGTAAATGTTTTTTCTAAAACACTTTTCACAGATAAAAACTATGAATATTTAAAGGAGCAAATGGCAGAATTTGTGAAAAAATGAACCTGAATTTGAAGTCTTTTAATGTAAATGGTTGATGAAGCGTTTTAAACCAAACAGAATGACTTCACACACTTTTCTACCTATTGTGATACATTTAGTTCTGCTGTTACATTCATTTTCTGCATTTTCTCGTCTGAGTCCAACATAACAGTGAAAACCTCATTTATTTTTCAAAGAAATGACATATTTACATTTGTTTAATTGGTAAGCACTGATTTTATTAATAAACAACTGTTAATGTCAACATCAGATCAGTGCACGGTAACAATAGAACATAAAACACAAACAGACTAGATGTATTTCTATAATCCATGTATGATAGATAAAGATGGATCATGTTGTCACTGTTACAGTTAAAGCTGCATTATTCAGCTGCAGCAGGAAATGAAGAACGCTGCACGCTAACCACACCATGTGACCACCACCACTTCTACACATCTGTCTGAACCCCACCCTTCAGGGTTGGGTCGAGTACGCATCCTCTAGTTACAGTAACTAATCAGCTGATAAACAGATTTATACTGTACTTCCTGCTCTATCGTCCTTTAAATGAAGTCACTAATTTCTAACTGAAATCATTGCTGGTAGTAGTAACAGACAGTGACCACTAGATGGCGCAGTAACAGTGTGTTAAATGCTTTACGCGTGAATGCTGCTGTTATCATCAAACTGATCCTTTTGGTGATAAATATAACGTTTAGCTTTAGCGTTGCTGTGTGAACTAGAGATGAATCATGTGATGTCATGTTTTTGTTTTTTTATATAAACATTATTTTATAAATTAATATTGAACAGTGAAGCGTCTGCAGGCACAGGGATGAGCTGTTTGTGTGAAATCATTTTCATCATTAAATATGTAACTTCATTTTTTATTGTTGTCTGAATATGATTATTAATATTATTATTATGATTGATATGATTTCTAACAATGTGAGCCACAGTGGATGCTCCAATGGCCAGATTTGGCCCCTGGGCCTTAAGTTTGCCACATGTTGCCTATGGTCTGCTTTAGCCTTGGACAGTAATACAGTAATACTGTAATACTGTAATACTGTAATACAGTAATACTGTAATACTGTATACCGCGAAAAAATAGCAATGTTATCAGTTTAAAAAAAATGTTTAAAAAAAAATGCAACGCACTCATATCAGTGATTAAATATCATGTAATTTATTTAATGCCTAAACATGATTCTATGTCCAGCAACAGCTGTGAAATAAATAAATAAATAAAAAGTGTTAAGACAGGTTTGAAGCACAAACATTAACAACTATTAAATCAGTCCTTTTTCTGCACAAGAACATGGATTATCTTTATATTTGATATGTGGATTATATAAATAGATCCACTGCTGCTCCTGATCCCATATCAGTTTGATATCAGCCAGAAAACAAATATTGTATTTTATCAGACCTCATCTAAAATCTCCATTATATATTATATTATATTTATTCAATTGTAGAATACTGTAGATATTATGTTGAAGGTATAAATGTATGTAACCAATCTGTTCATAATAAATGGGTCAGTTTTTCTCATCCCTACTGTTATTGATTATTGTTTTCTGTTTGACATCACATGATCAAACCTTTTCTAACATTCTACACTACAAAATAAAAGTATGTATGATTCATGCTCGTATCGTATCGTATCAGCCAATACTCAAGGCTGTAATATCGGTACAGTATCGGAAGTGAGGAAGTTATATCACAACATCCCTAATGCGCTGATGTGATGTTTATTAATAAAAGCAGGTTTACCACTAAAACTAACGTAGATATGTGTGTTTCAGGTCAGACTCTGATATAAATATATAATAAATATATAATATCTGTCAGACTTTGTCAGGTTCTGATCAAAGCTTGAATAAAGTTCATATAATAAATCACCACAAAACTAAATATTTGTCTCTTTTTCTTTCTCCTCGTCCTCTGCACTAAACAATGAGTCTGTGGGTCACATTAGTCTGATTTATATTTTAAATATATCATATTTTAAATAGTCATGTGAACAAATAAATCAGATCTGTTTAGTTACTGAACGGTGAAGTTTTAAGTCAGAGAACTTTATATTGTGTGCGTGTGTGCGTGTGCGTTATGCAGTTTTTATGAATCGTTGGTGTCTCACTGCAGTTTTCCTTGGTTCTCGTCCTCTGATGACGTGAATCAGTGAAGTATCACGTAATAGATGATCAGGTTTAAGCGTCTCCTGTTTTTCATCTGTGTGCAGGAGGGAGTTGACGTGGTCGGGTAGAGAGAGACGTGAGAGGAGAACCATTGGAAGCTTTGAGCCACTGTTTTCATCATGCGCTGCACGTTACAGAGCTCTGCAGCAGACGTTCTGCTCTGCTCTGCTTTGAGCTGCTCAGCAATGACTGCGTGACTGAGGAGAGAGAGGAAGGAAGGGGAGGGGGAGGAGAGGAGGGGGAGGGGAGTGGATGCAGGCAGCATCAGCACCACTGAAGGAGCTGCAGCATCTTCTCCTCTTTGTGGGCACGTAGCATCCCTTAGCATCCCCTCTATAGCTGCTGCTGCTGCTCGCTCACAGCACGCACACACAGATGTCGTGGTGGCCACCTGAGAGGAGGAGGTAGTCGCTGAGTGGGGGGTGGTGGGGGGGTAGAGGAAACAACAGCAGCAGTAGCAGCACTAGCACTAGTAGCACTAGCATCAACATGGCACAAGCCGCCAAGCAGCTCCGTAAGACCAAGGACCTCGCTGAGGCCGCCGCCCAGGAGCAGCGGGAGAAGGAGGAGGAGAAGATCAAGAAGAGGAATCGATCCAGAGACCGCAGACGCAAGGTACGCCTCATCTACCACTGCACCCCCCCCCCCACCCCCAGAGACCAGTTAGAGTTAGAGATTATTCTCACATCCTTCACCTGCTCCATTAGTTAGAATGTGATTACACATGGACACTGTGTGTGTGTGTGTGTGTGTGTGTGTGTGTGTGTGTGTGTGTGTGTGTGTGTGTGTGTGTGTGTGTGTGTGTGTGTGTGTGTGTGTGTGTGTGCGTGTGTGTTGCTGGAGGTGTGACCACTAAAAGCTGCTGCTTGTTGTTTTTTTACTGATCACTCTGATTGATGACGTTATCTACGACCTTTGAACCTGCGTGTGTCGCTCATACCTGATGGTGTGTGATTTGTTGTGTGATTTGTGCAGAAGTAAAATGGAGGTGGCGTAACACACACCAAACGTTGAGACTGTTCCAGAGCTCGTTCAGTTTTTACACAATGAATTATTCACAGCGTTACCACCAAAATATACCCCCCCACCCCCACCCGGATCAACCTGAATCTCCATTCATCCCTGCACTCCTTCTGTTCACATTTCATTGATTGAAGCCGTGGCATCTTCAGAGCGTTGAAGTGAGGAATCCAGACGCTCACTGTGAGAATTGAAAACTCATCTTCATCCCTGTCTAGAATCTATAGCTCTATGTTCAAAGGATGTACGGAAACAGATTAGGGACACTTTAGAAATTATTTTGGACAAATCAGGAATGAAGTCAAAATGTCGAGATTAAATTCGAAAAGTCGAGTTTAAAGTTGAGAAATCAAGATTAAACTTGAAAAGATGAGATTAAAGTTGTAAAGTCAAAAAGTCAAGATTAAATTTAAAAAGACAAGATTAAAGTTGAGAAATTGAGATTGAAGTTGAAAAGTCTAGATTGAACTCAAAATGTAATATTTTGATAAAAGTCAAAGTTTTGCTAATAAAGTCATATCTACATACGCAGATGGTCGCCGTGTATCAAATGTATATTTTAATAACAGTGTTGTAATCTCTTTAAGGACTTTGTAGATATATTGATAAAAGAAGTAAAAAGCAATATTTTTATGAAGAGGCGGGGCATTGAGTCCGTCTGTGGGAGGAGCTACGGAAACACATTAGGACCAGTTTGGATGGACACTAGAGTAGATTTGACTTTAATAGAAAACCTTCCACTTTTATCACCATGTTGTATTTTGAGTTTATTCTAAAAATGTCGACTTTAATCTCGACATTTTAACTTTATTCTTGATTTTCCCAAAATAATTGTATCATCATAATCGTCTACTGTAAAGGTAGTGTGCACATACAGTGTAACTATCTTTATTCTACATTTAGCTGCTTTTGTTTGTGTTCTGTGTGCCAGTTATAATTAGTTTAAATGTGTTTTACTGTGTGAGGATTATATAACTCATATTTACAGTAGCTCTCATGGTTTCCCTGGCTGGTTGTACAGTATATAAAAGTCTTCTTTACTCATTTCTGTTAGATTTTTCTTTGATTGTAGAAAACATTCTGAAACAGTTTTTCTGTCTTTTTTTAACGATATCACACAACGATACGCTAGTTTTCACTGTTGAAATGTTTAGAAAGTGTGAGAAATGGATGAATATGAGCAATTCTGCCAATAACGCGTCTCACAATCTCACGCTGTTACGCTTAGACTGGTGATCATGTTATCCTGAATACAGAGCTTCATCTCAAGTGTTTTTAATGTGCAGTAAACCCAGAGGCACCATAACAGGAAGGTGGGTAGGACCTCATATTTGGGCCTGTCGGGTGGGGGCCTGGTCCCTCTGTTGATGGCTGGGCCACCGTGTAGAATGCAAATACATCAGGATGGTGCGGTCGGGCATGGTGGAGCGCTGGGTCTCGGGGGCGTGAGGGGGTGCTGCTGGGGGCTCTCTCCGGGCGGTGTCGGCCCAGCGGGGAGTGGGGGTGCCTCTTCCCTATGGGTGTGGCTTGGTCCATGTCTCATGTCCATGTCGGTGGGGGGCCTTGGGGTTGGCGGTTGAGTGCACCGGCTCCTCCGCTTTAAATATAATAAATGAAAAATATACCTTGAAAAATAACAATAAATCCAATACAAACTGTATATTAATGGACAACTAACTACTAGGTTACCTTAAACATAAGAATATTCTATAATTTAATAAAACAAATACAAAAATAAATCAGAAAACCCTGAAAAATACCAGTTGTTTTCTACTGCCAGTGTTTCTATAGTTGTGTCAGCTGTTAAGGAAAGTGTTGCAGCGGAGTAGGGCTGGGCGATATATCGAGTTTTTGATAAATATCAATATATTTATCTAGGAGATATAGCATAGGACTATATTGTAATATTGATATAATTCACGTAACATTAAAAGTTTCTTCCATAGAGCCGATATTATACCTTTTTCTCCTCTATCTGTCCCTCTTAAAGATCAGAGATCAATAACCGTCACACTGTACGTTTATTGTAAACAGGTGAAGATCAAACTCTGCTTCTGTGTCGTTTCAGACGGGACGGAAACAGAAAAGTAACATTAAACTTCGTCCATGAGCTCAGTACGAATCAGGAAGTAGGTCTGACTCAACTCTGACCTTACGTTACCATGACGCTCTTAAAGGGACAGTCCTCAGAAGGCCATCATTACAGCACGTGTAGTAGTGCCAACATATACAGTATATATATATATATATATATATATATATTATGTATCTGATAAATTCACATTTGTCAGTAATAATAAATAAATAATTGATAGTTATTTGTAATAATTAAAAATAAAAACTGTACAGCAGTACAGCTGAAGTTGTTTTTAAAATGTGCACAAATGCACTTTGTTTTATACATTTTGATATTGTTCTCTACACCTCTGTTAATAAAGTGTTATTTTAAAAGTTTGCCTTTGAAAAAAAGAAATGAACAGGAAACCTCAATTACATCACAGAGAAAACATTAATATATATTGATTATTGACATTCTGGTTTGATTTTATACATCTAAGCATCATCTCAAATATCGACATATATATCGTATATTGTGATATAGCTTAAAAGTATGAAGATATTTTAAAAAGGCCATATCACCCAGACCTACAGTGGAGTCAGATTAACTGTTTATTAAATGTAGATCAATATAATCTGATGTATAAACTGATACGTACATGTGTAAAACTGGAGAAATGGTAGAACAGAAAAGCTCTGCTAGCTCTTGCTGTTATTGGTTCACATTATTATTGTTTGGTGAGATGTTGAAGATGCAGACATTAGAGACAGTAGAACCAACAAATTAATAATACACACAACAAGGAAGTAATAGTTTCTGACCATGGAGAGAACAGTGAGAAGCTCTATGGATGGATGGATGGATGGATGGATGGATGGTTAGATGGATGACACCAAACTCACAGCCTGACCCTGACGTTTTATTCAGATCTGTATAAACTTATTCTAGTTGTCGTATCGTTTATTGTAAGAAAGAAAAAACCAGATCCACATGAACAAACATTTAGTAACAGTAGAAAGAAAAAACTTCCTCTATTTTATAGAAATAAATCTCCATTAGAACCAGGTTCAGAGGTGGAGAACATCTGGTTCCACTGGTTTTTGTTAGTGAACAGAAGGACAAACAGAATAGAATAGAAGGATAGACCATCAGAATGTTCTAGACTAGTTGAGCCGTCAGATCTTTATTTTTACAAATGTGTCCTAAAATCTTCTCAATGTCCTTATTAGTAGATCTATGTCTAATAAACACATTATTATGCACCATAATCATTTAATGGCCTTTTAAAAACAGGACTACTTTACACTTATAAATCAGGCTGAATGTTTCACTCTATTAGAAAACAATGGGATGTTTACAGGCAGTTGTGACATCATCAATCACATGATTTCAAGATGGAGGAACACAGGCTCTAAAACTGTACAGTAGTCCTATTTTGAAAGGCAATAAAATGAATATGAAGCTCCTCCTTTCCACACACAAACACATCCAGACTTCTCTCCTTTACACTTACCGCTGTCCGTCACCGTGTAGAACTTTGAAACCGTCCAATTCCACAACCGAGTCCGTTGTTAGCGCTGTGAGCCACGAACCCATAAACATCCCATCATCTGCTCATCAGTTTAAGCTGACTTTTTTTTTTTTTTTTTTACTAAATGTGTAATAATAAGGGAGGAAACAGAACGTTTTACACTTTGTTCCTCTGAATGAGGCTAAAGGATGTTTATCACTGTAGATAAACCATTAGAATGTGATTTTAATTCATACCTCCCCTTTAATGTACTTTAGTTTGTTTTTTTATTGTTTGAAGGGTTAATATAAATGAAAAACTTTGTTGTGCTTGAAAAGCAAAGGATACTGGAATATTTAAAAAATGTCAGAATATTTAATAAACATTTACTTTCTTTAAAAAACACGTCTAAAAATGTATTCTAGGCTATTTATGCACTATTAAAAAAAGTCATTGCTTTTAAAAAGAGATATTACTGGTTGATATTTGACATAAAATGTTGACATTAATATCAGTATTGTGCTACAGTGCTAACTACAGGCTAGTTTTTGACCACCCTGACATTTTAATACGAGTCATTTCCTGTTAAAACTGGTCGTGACTCGTGACCTTCTCCTGGTTTGTTTGTTGACCTTCATTCTGTGACTAAAGAAACGTGTTTTTCATTGGTTTATGAAGTGTTTCAATCATATCATTTAGTGATGGACTGTTGTTGAATATGTATTGTTTTAAATGCTAATATGTTTGTTTTATCGTGTGTATCATATATTATTTTACAACAGATGGAAATTAGCTTTGTAGCTAACTCTGGTTTAACAGTTTGGTTTGTATGGCCCCTGTGGAATAAACTCATGAATAATATGACAATTATAAATCATTGTTCCCTGTTTTGTAGGCCTGCATATTTAATTAACTCAAGGCTAAGCTAACGCTAACTCATTAGCTATGTTAATCATAGGATTAACCTGTGGTTTCCATGGAGAGAGAGAGATCTCGTGTGACCTAAAATCCAGTGGAAGGTTGTCTGTGTACGTATGTATCAATATCAATATCAATATCAGAAATGTAGTCTGATAATATCAGACATCAACAAAGAGCTAAAATTGAGCATCTTTACTTTTAAAAGTAAAAAAATGAGTTAAACTGATCTACGTAACAATAATCACTGATTACAAGTAATTAATACAATTATACGAGTGCTTTAAATAAGCAGGAATCATTAAAGGAACAATGAAAGTCATTGAGTTTCCAATAATAAAAGTGAAGCTAGCTTTGCTTTATGTGATGAAGTTAGATCAGCATGACTCTATCACAGCCTCTAATGGCCTAAACACATTTCATATTACACATGCTAATGCTAATGGCTAATGCAGAGATACAGGATGTATATATGTTACTCCTCCGAACCACAGCAACCAATGAAATAACAGCTTATAAACTGATCAAAAGCTTCTCGATACTTTAGATTTTATATCAAAGCTGTTTCCACTGAAAATGAAATAAAAATAACTATACAGTAAATCAAATTTCTCGTGACGTAATCTGACCTGATTTCAGCGTTAGACCTCCTGGCAGTGGTTGCCCAGCGGTTAAGGAAGTGGAGGGTCACTGGTTCAAATCTCAGCTCCACCATCATTGTGTGATGTTGAGCACGTCCTGGTGCTGCACCATGGCAGTCCACTGTTCCTCAGTAAAGAGTCAAATGAAGAAGTGTATGTAGCTGTACATATATGACAATAAAGTATATATTCATATCCATAAGCCTTTAAATTAGTGCTGCAACACGATTATCTAACAACATTTGAGACATTTTGAATCAATGAAAACAATAAATGATCTTAAGCAACTAAATAGTGTTTATTATTTCCTTTACTGAGTGCTGACATAATGAGTAATATGAATAAAGAATATTATGATTGTATTGTTCACAAAACACTAACATATTTAACTAAGATATATTCATGCTTTTCTGGATTTTTAGTAAACTTTCTGGATCGAAGACACAGCTAAATGTGTAGCATTGTGGTGCTAACTGCTACATGTTTAGCATTGAGGTACTAGCTGCTAAATGTTTACCATTGAGGTGTTAACTGCTACATGTTTAGCATTGAGGTGCTAGCTGCTAAATGTTTAGCATTAAGGTGCTAACTGCTACATGTTTAGCATTGAGGTGCTAGCTGTTAAATGTTTAGCATGTGTTGCTAACTGCTACATATTTAGCATTGAGGTGCTAGCTGCTACATGTTAGCATTGAGGTGTTAACTGCTACATGCTAGAATTGTGGTGCTAACTGCTACATGTTTAGCATTGAGATGCTAGTTGCTAAATGTTTAGCATGTGGTGCTAACTGCTACATATTTACAATTGAGGTGCTAGCAGCTACATGTTACCATTGAGGTGCTAGCTGAGGCTAGCAGAGCTAGCTATTTACAAAGTATTTTCACACAACTAGGCTTTAGTTTTCCATCCAGTGTTTTTATTTAAACTAAAATTAACGTCCACGTAGCTCAGCAACGACTTCTCTGGTTCTCCTGTTTCATGTGTTGTGGTCTGTGCGTCAGTGTTATGGTATACTGGGAACTAGTGACATTAGAAAGGTTCCATGCTGTTTGCAGTGGAGAAAAAAGTGATTAACTGCATTATTCTTTTTTTTTGTGCATTATTTTTGTAATTATTAATCACAAATAATGTAATAATGTTCCAGCACTAGTAAATATATCAAATTAAGAACTTTAGTTGAATTGATTGATGGTATTTAGTATGTTTGGTGCCATTTTGGGAAGTTTAATATCCATTAAAATGACTTTAAACTGAGAATCAGTTCCTTTATGAGTCCCATGAACTGAGATCAATCTTGTGTTTTTGCAAACGGTTGATGAGTTTTGCAGGATTATCGTTGCATCTTTATCGTGTACGTACGTGCACAACAGACAGTGTTTCATTGTTCACTGGGATGATCCTGTAGCTCTGTAGCAGCAGATGAAACGGCTCAGACTCAATAACCAGTATCTGCTGGTTCCCATCACTCGTGTCCACATCAGCTGAAATCAAAGAGATCACGTTGGGTGGAAAAACTGCACTTACTGTAAACTGTATTATTCTGTGCTTGTGAGATTACTGAGAGTAATATCTGCAGGTTTCAGATTCCTTTCATTCAGTGAGATGTTAGAGCTGAGCTGTAAATCATTTACTTCTTTCTGTTGTGCTCATGTATATACAGTATACTGTATGCACAGCTCATGGATGAATACTTAATCACACATACATTATAAACTCTTAATATCAATACTATTTTTCATCTGCTGTAGGTTTGTTTCCAGTGATGTTTTGTTTGATCAGATAAAGACTAGTGTAAACTCCATGGATCAATACTGTAAATCAACAAAAAGAAATATTTGTTTTGATCTCCACTGTAAACTTTCTCTTACTGACATTTGGGTAAAGTTTGGTGCATTGCATTGTTAATTAATACAAAAAAATACAGAAAATGAAAAACTACAAAAAATATAGAAAAGTAAAGAAAAATACAAAAAACAACAAATTTGCACAAAATACAACAAAAAGACAATAAAACTACAAAATTACACAAACAAAAACAAGAAAATACAAAAAATGATACCAAATATACACAAAAGGGCACCAAAACATTAAAAACAGTTTAAACTCTTTTTTAGAGCAAATTCTCTTAGATGTATTAATCTATGAGGCCAATATTATAAAAATGATTTAAGGAAATATAACAGAGTCATATTCGGCCGCTGAGCTAAGATAAGACGACTTGTTGTCACTGTCAATATTTGTGTTTTTATGTTAAAACCTGTCACTGATAAATCTACAGTTAAACTGTGTGCATCATGGTCTGATTATAATGACTCAGCTCTTTTTCAGCTCATACGACAGAGGATCACAGGGGACGCCAAGGTGACAGGAAGTGACACGTAGCCTCTTAAAGTACGCACTCAGCACACATGGAAATGTGCCCTAATCCTCCGTTTAACTTTGACATTTACAGTGTTAGCGTAATAAAACCTAGAGAACATATGTTTTATTATACATAAAGAACATCACACGTCCGTTTACCCTTATGTCATTATAGGCTAAAAATACACAAAAGGAAAAAAGTAAACAAAAGGGCAATAAATATAATAAAACTACATTTTACAAAATTACACAGACAAAAACAAACAGAAAAAGAGACAAAAACAGAAAAGTGTAGAAAAATACAAAAAAGACAACAATTAAAAAAAGATGTTTATGGAAAAATGCACAAAAAGACACCAAAAACAAACAAAAGATATGTAAAAGGATAACAGCCACAAAAACAATACACAGACAAAAAAAATACTCAAATAATAAAGCTCCAAAAAATACATAATTTTCGGAAAAAAACTACAGAAAATTATAGAAAAATACAAAAAAGACAAAACTACATGACAACAAAAAATACAGAATTATACAAAAAGACAAGTTTGCAGAAAAAATGCACAAAATTACACACAAAGGACAATAAAATTACAGAAAAAATTGGATAATAATGTACAATTGGAAAATGAATACAAAAATTATAAATAGAAGAAGAAAAATAGACTGGAAAATGTCTGATAATCACATTTCTGTGGGTCCGACTGGAATAATGTTGTTGTTCTGGATCAATACTTATTGCCACAATACAAACCTATAACGTAATATTTGACGTTCAATTGTTCCCACTGTTGTACGAATGTGACACTTTAGATGTTTACAGTGAATAAGGAGCTCCTATAATAATATGTCTATAGCTTATTTTAGGGTTTATAATAGAATAAACTCATTTTGCTGTGATGAGAAACTGATGACTTACTGGTTATTGATTACTGGTTACTGGTTATTGATTACCTACTTTAAACCAATGATTGAGAATCTGTTTCTGCTATTTTCACCAACATACAGTAACTTTTACAGTGTGTAGTGAAAGCTGCAGCTCTGTTGACTGAGTCAATAGTCACAGTTTTTCACTGATTGTTTTACAACTGGTCCCTGAACGTAGCACATGGGATTAGAACCGTCGACTATGACTGTAATACTGTACGTTGCTGATATTGGACATCAGTCGTCATTTAGTAGCTTTTTCAGACAAAATGACGACTTGTGCAGCTGAAGACCTCCCACCTCCTCAGGGTTTGTGTCTTCAACAGTCTGTGATTTACTCTCTAACTTCAGCCACCAGAGCATGTCAGCGCACTGTTAAAGGGAGAGTAAAGGTTCCTTAGGAGAGCTCTTCTTCTCTGCTTCATTGTCTACTACCAAACCTCTGAGTTAGAACTGTCGCCCCCTGTGGTCACAACTGTTTTTGTCCTCTTTCTGTAAACAAGAGGTTTACATTTAACTTAATATTTAGATCAATTGTAAGATTATAAATAAAGTAAGCCGTTGACTTTGCCTTTTTTTATAAAATGTGTTTCAATGTGAGAGGAGGAGGAGACTATTAGTTAAAGTGTTTTAATTCTCCAACATTCTGAGGTCATCTAAAGGCTTGTGTCCATCAGTGTGATATATATTATAATTCTATTTATAGTGTGATGTTCTACTCTTCGTCCTCTCTCTCTATGACTGCTGCACCAACCTGACTCAGTGGATCTGTCACTCCTCATGTATATATACTGTATGTACAGGCATGAGTCGGCACAATCTGCAGGGACTGATATCTGTCACTTATTGCCTGGATATTGTTATTACCTTTTTACATACTTTATGTATTATTTATACGTTCTGGACATTAGTGTTGAAATGGCTCGTTTTCCCGTCCAACATCTGCAGCCCTGAGATAACAGGTGTGTGTGTGTGTGTGTGTGTGTGTGTGTGTGCGTGTGTGTGTGTGTGTGTGTGTGTGTGTGTGTGTGTGTGTGTGCGTTCCTAGATCCTACAGTGTAGAGCATATGTCAGCTTTGGTTACCGCCTGTTAACAGCAGGACTGGAGATGATGGAGGACGTGTCTGTGTGTGTGTGTGTGTGTGTGTGTGTGTGTGTGTGTGTGTGTGTGTGTGTGTGTGTGTGTGTGCACCTTACAAGCTCATCTTGACTTTTTTTCATTAAAATGTTTTTCCACGAACATTAAATCTGTGTATTTTATGTGTGATTAGAAGGAATTTAACAAAATTTTGCAAAATAAAAAATGGCAACATAAAATCAAGTAAAAACAAAATGAATAAAAGAGTGCATTGACATTTGACCTTCTTGCTTCCCGTAGCAGCTCAGACTCAGTCTGTCATGTTTACTATAGATGTAGAACAAAGCAGATGTTCCGTTGACTGGGGTTGTGCTAATCTACTCGTGGGAACGCTCATGTGTTCAGTGAAGGCAGAGTATTTCATATCATATTCATATCGTATCGTGAGTTGACTATTTTGTTACACCTCTAGTCATTTGTGACGTTGTATATTAAAGCCTCTAAAACATGACACAGAAATGCCTGAAATGCACGTTTTAGGACGATATCACACCTTTAAACGCTATTTTTCATCTGAAAAAAGGAGATGTAACGAGCTGAGTGGTGATCATGTTATCCCGTGACTACAAACGTGTGTTTGAGATTATGTGAAATATTATGGATACAAAGACGTGTTGTTTGTCACTTTGGCTTTTTCTGTTTTTATTTTGTGTGTTTTTATGGAGTCATTTTGATTATTGAAGTTGTCTTTTGTGTGTTTTCTTTGTGTATTTGTGGTTATTTTGTGCATTGATGTCCACATGTGTGTTTTAAGGATAAAATGTGTTTGTGTTCTGATGTCATCACTCACTGGTTCTATCACTGTTTCATTCCTCTCTCCATCTGCAGCGTGTTTTCTGAGGTGAAACCAGGCCAACGCTGACGTTGTGTTATTATGACACAGTTCCACCATGTGTTACTGTAGAAATCACTCCTACTTTATTATTTCCATTGTAAAGATTAAATTTAGATTAGCGTCCTGGAGCTAAAGTGAAGCTATTCCAACGTAACCACATACATACTGTAGACATTTATTGTATTAACTCATTGTTTAATATTTGATATTATGTGAATTATTCATGAATCTCCTTCACTAGAGAAAACATTGAAATGTTTTCACTGCATGAAAAACAACACAACTGAGCTTTTAGAGAAATAATTTAACTTTGACTCTAAAAATGAAGGTCGTTTAAATCTGAAAGTATTTACATCAGAAACAGAAATAATAAAAGGTTTTATAGAAAAGAACTTATTTGTTTAGGATTTACCAGCTATAAATATATTTTAGTTCATGAAACATCTGAGGAAATAGAGTTAAATTTATTTATTTACATAAAAACACTGCTTTTGATATTTGAGATGCTACGTGTCACATGTTATTCTGCTTATTGGAACTAAACCAGAGACTCTTTGAGCAAGGCATTTTGTCTTCTGTTGGTGCGGTAACAACAACAGAACTAACATACACACTAACTACACACAGTAACTGTGTTGTTTCCTGTGTTAATGCTGATAGTTCTTTATTTCAAATGAATATTGATCATGTGACCCTCAGATCAGATATAATCACATGTTTGATGTCTGTTAGGATGATAATCTATTCTGTTATAAATGTGTGGTGATTATTTTTCGCTCTCTTTATGCTCACAATCACTGACCTTGCATCACTTTTATTGATCGTGACTGTTTCCTGTTCAGACCACGTTCAGCTGATCTTTCACTATGCTTTTATTTTGAAGGTGAAACGTTCCTTCCTTCATTCTCTGACCTTACTGCCCATGTTTGACCTCAGCAGTAAAATGTGTTTAATATGAGCTGTTATTGATTATGTGAGAATAGATTGTGTAGGTTTAAAGTTTAGTGGTTTTTATTGTGTAGGAGTCACTAATCTTTCTTCTTACTGACCTGTGTGTCTTTAACCTGTTTATGTAATACTCAGTACTTGGCGTTACACGTTTGAACTTTCCATCACAATTATTAGTCCTTCCTGTTTTCCTGATCAATCATTTCTGCTCCTCTGCGTCCTGTCACACTGACCGTAGGACGACTAATGGATCATCTTCTGCTCACGTGTAGCTGAGTGCTTTAGTTCTCAGACATCTAGTCTGTGTGTGTGTATGTGTGTGTGTGTGTGTGTGTGTGTGTGTGTGTGTGTGTGTGTGTGTGTGTGTGTGTGTGTGTGTGTGTGTGTGTGTGCGTGTGCGTGTGCGTGTGTTCATTACTGTCCATCAAATTTATGAGACGGACACGTACAATTCTAGAGTGAATGCACATTTTCACCATTAACACACAAAATACGACTGTATAATATGGTATAATACTGTATAATACTGTATAATATGTTATAATACTGTGTAATATGGTATAATATGGTATAATATGGTATAATATGGTATAATACTGTATATGTTATAATACGGTATAATACTGTATAATATGGTGTAATTCTGTATAATATGGTATAATACTGTATAATACTGTATAATATGTTATAATACTGTGTAATATGGTATAATATGGTATAATATGGTATAATATGGTATAATACTGTATATGTTATAATACGGTATAATACTGTATAATATGGTGTAATTCTGTATAATATGGTATAATACTGTATAATACTGTATAATATGTTATAATACTGTGTAATATGGTATAATATGGTATAATATGGTATAATACTGTATATGTTATAATACGGTATAATACTGTATAATATGGTGTAATTCTGTATAATATGGTATAATACTGTATAATATGGTATAATACTGTATAATACTGTATAATATGGTATAATACTGTATAATGCTGTATAATATGGTATAATACTGTATAATGCTGTATAATATGGTATAATATGGTATAATATTGTGTGTAATGTAGAATGTAAAGGGTGTGAGTCGAGGGAGGCTCCGTCCTCTTCTCGTTAATTATCTGTCTTTGTCGTTAGCTTTGTGACCTATGAATGACCTTGAGAGGCTTAGCGACGCCCTGCAACGCCACAGAGTGGAAGATGAATATAATAATGATATTAATACGTAGACGAAGGAGATTGAATCTGTTCCTTTGTGTTGTTAAAGGAATGATTTGAAATAGTCACATTGATCAGTGAGTGCTCAGTTATGGATCAATAATGTTCAGATCAACAGATCGATCCTTTAGTGCTGCTTTAATGGAAATCTTCACTAATGTTTGGACCTGGGGAGGAATGTGGAATTATTGATCATCTGTCCATAGTTTAAAATGCCCTAATAACAAAACCAGACGTTTATATTTTATTTAAAGCTGCTGCTAACGTTAATATTTGATCAGATAAAGACAAAGTGTGGTCCTCAGAGATCAATAAATCAATAAATCAAAGATGATTTGATTGGAGAAAAGATGAAAAAGGTTTAAATTGTAGCTTGAAAGTTTGTTTTCATCTCCAATGCAAACACTTTATTTATAGAGCACATTTAAACAACAACAATAAAACCAAAACAATACAAATGAGCTCTGCCACTAAATGAGTATAAAACAATAAATAAAAATAAAACAGTTTAAAAGAATAAATATAAATAAAAACACATTAAAAACTATAAATAACATCAAATAAAAGACACAGAGGACCACACAACCTACGCGGTGCTAAAAGCCAGAGAATAAAAGTGAGTTTTGAGACGAGATTAAAAACACTCCACGGTGGGGGCCGTACGGATGTGGGGGGGCAGAGCGTTCCACAGCTTAGGGCCGACAACGGAAAACGCTCTGTCCCCTTTAGTTTTACGGTTCGCCTTCGGAACCACGAGCTGGCCCTCAGACCTCAAAGCGCGCGGGGGTCGGTAAATTTGGATGAGGTCTGTGATATACTGAGGGGCCAGTCCATTCCAAGCTTTAAAAACAAACAATAAAATTTTAAAATCAATTCTAAATTTAACAGGGAGCCAATGCAAAGAAGCAAGGATTGGGGTGATGTGTTCACGCTTTTTGGTCCCTGTTAAAAGTCGTGCCGCTGCGTTCTGGACTAACTGCAAGTGGTAAAGTGCCTTTTGGCTGATGCCTGAGTAAAGTGCGTTGCAGTAGTCCAGACGGCTTGAAATAAAAGCGTGCACGACTTGTTCAAAAAGATTAAATGATAAAAAAGGCTTAACTTTGGATAAAAGACGAAGATGATAAAAACCCGATTTTAAAACGCCATTGATCTGTTTATCAACTTGTACTTGGTTTATTAAAAGTGTGGGAAAAGTTTGGTGCATTGCATTGTGGGATGTGGACAGTGTTGTTCAAAGTTCATTTTGAAAAACATGAAGTTCAGGCCACAAATTTTAAAATAAAGTTTATAGTTCATGTTTTAACAAAATGTTTTCAGTTCCAAACCCACATTAAACTAAAACATCAGTTTGGACTGAAATGGAATTTGATGTGAATTGTTTGTAAAATTATTACACCTTTATTTTAATATTTTCTCATTAAAAAGAGCAGGTTTTTCTTGTATTATTTAGCTCCTCCCATCGATCGAACGGCTGTTAAAACTCAAAGTTTGCATAAAAAGAATAATTACTGACCTTCTATGAAGTGATCATATGGAGTTATTATTCATATAGTTATTATTCATATAGTTATTATTAATATAGAGTTATTATTCATATGGAGTTATTATTCATATAGTTATTATTAATATAGAGTTATTATTCATATGGAGTTATTATTCATATAGTTATTAT
This sequence comes from Gouania willdenowi, assembly GCF_900634775.1. NCBI lineage: Eukaryota > Metazoa > Chordata > Actinopteri > Blenniiformes > Gobiesocidae > Gouania > Gouania willdenowi. The sequence continues at coordinate 33,200,661 of NC_041055.1, read as the reverse complement.
TAATATAGAGTTATTATTCATATAGAGTTATTATTCATATTATTATTCTGAGGTTGCCAGATTTGGTGTTTTTGCCTTAAACAATCAAAGCTCATTTATGTCAGTTTTTAAATGAGGTTTTAGAAGCGTTAAAAAAGAACATGTACACTGATGTAAAGTACATACATTCTAATGTTTTTATTTGTGTTTCCTTTAAAATCTGACAAAGTGACTTCTCACACATTTCTGCTGAAAGCAAAAACAATGTAGATTATTATATTATATATGTTTATTATATGGAAAGATCTGAATCTGTCCTAAATTAAATGTGTGCTGCTAACTATGCTAACAGTAAAGTGTGATGTATACAGTATATAATGTACAGTTTATCACTTTAATAGTAGAGCTATAACCTATAAAGTACATTAAATAACAGCTGTAATCATCATGTGCTGTATTAATTTCTTACTGCACTGTTTTTATGAACCTTAATAAAGTAAATCATTAATTCTAAACCTTCAGTGTTTAGTTTTTAGATGTTATGTTGCTCTCAGTATCAGCTCTTTGATCGTCTGCTTCTGCCTACGTAGAGCAATGACATCACAGCAGCTCCTCCCAGCATGCTTTGCTCTTAGGATTTCTGCAGTGTTCATAAATATTGAACAAGTTATGAAAAGAGAGTTAGAGATAGAGAGAGAGAGAGGAGAGTAGAAGAAGAAGAAACATGGATGCCATAGTAACAAGTTAAATTCTTTCTCTTTAAAAAGCACTTGAAGCTTCATGAGGGGCCATTTTTTACCCTGTGTGGTCTTCTTTCTTTCTTTCTTTCTTTCTTTCTTTCTTTCTTTCTTTCTTTCTTTCTTATAAAATTACAGCTGCAAACTCGGAATCCAATATTTATTCACATGTTATTTAATTACTAGTGTAAATGATGGTTTACAACCACAACTCTACAGTTATAACGTCTCTAATCCACTGCTACACAAACACAAACACAAACTGCTTTTCTCGTGTGAATCTGAGCTGCTTGAGTTTTGCAACACATTTTGTGAGACGTTTGTAGCAAAACTGATTCATGCCCATAGAAATGGCTCCTCCCCTCGCCGCTCCCCCATAACGCGGGGGGGGGGCCTTCTGGATCAGTAAGACACGTGGTTTAAGCTAGCGACTATAAAACTTACGGTAGTTAATACTGTTGTAAGACATAACATGCCGTCATTTGACTTCACGTCTGCAGAACTGCACAGGAAATTTGAACCTGGAACAGCAGTACAAATTGTATGGCACAATCTGTTCAAGGCAATAGGTAGAAATGTGTCTGCGCTGAATCTCTTTGGTTTTGAGAATTTCATCACTCATTAGAATTAAGATGATTAAGACTTTAAATGAATGTTTATTTTTTTCACAAATCCTGCTTTATTCTTTACTTATAAAATCACTTCTGTAATGTATTCTATTATTTATTATTATTTAGTGTACAATTATCATGTGGTGTGAATGAAAAAATCTTTATAATTACTCTAAATCTATTCACATTTATTTTCTGCCTCGTTTAGGTTTTATTAAAGTCCTGTATAATTATATTATATTTTCATTTCCATCATAATCTTCATGCAAACATTGCCTGATGATGTAAATGTTATTAAATATCATGAGGTAAAATCCTAGAACCAGATAATAGATGTTGGACACCGCTAATAATACAGTGTGCTAATAGATAAGCTAAAGGTTAAAAAATAAAGTAAAATGGGCTGAAATTGTATCTGGCGACCCCCTCCTAGTGTCCCTCAACCCCAAGGTTGAGAACCCCTGGTCTACAGAGAAGACCAACATGTATTTACAACAAGAAAAATAAATAATTTGAGAGCATAAATAGAATGAGAACAAACAGCAGTAGAGATCAATCAAATGAACCCTTTATTATGAAATATTTTGCACAGCAAAGTCACAAAATATCAACATATTTTTATGTAGGAGCACCCGGAGAACCCTAACCCTAAACAATCACTCACACACATAGAACAAAGTGTCTAATCTAAAGTGAACCTAAAGGTGACGACTTCATCTAAAGTCTAGGTTTACGCTTTCCTCTGCTCTTTCCTTTCTTTGGTTTTTTCTGGACTTCCTTCTCCTTCTGTTCTGAGGAGAGTTTGTCCAGATGCTTCTGGTCCTCTTTGATAGAGGACGCATCATTACTGGTCTGCACTCTGACCCAGTTCCTTGGTCCTGGTCCCTAGTCTGATCCAGTTCCTTGGAGAGTTCTTGGTCTTGCTCCATATTCTCTGAAGAAGGTTGGGAGCATTCAGAGACCAGGTACTGGAAATCTGGGTTCACAGTAACGAACTGTCCATATGGTGTGGGCTGGTAGTGGTAAAAACAATTAGTTTAAACTGGAAAATAATGGGCATAATAAATGGAATGAAATAGCATGAAATATAGCTGCAAGAGGCGAAAAACGGCCCTCGCCTTCGCTACACCACCTTTGCCACGCCCCCTTCTATGCACTGCCTCAAGTTCATACAGAGACATAATATAACAGTGAATTTTATACTATTAATGCATTATTATTGATTTGTTTAGACAGAAATGTACTATTGAGATATAAACTTAGACATATTTATGATTTTTGTTGTTGTGCTAACACATCCAAGAACAGTAGTAATAGTAGTAGTAACAGTAGTAGTAGTAATAATAGTAGTAGTAATAGTAATAGTAGTAATAGTAATAGTAATATTAGAAATAGTAGTAGTAGTAATAGTAGTACAAATAGTAGTAGTAGTAGTAGTTGTAGTAGTAATAGTTGTAGTAATAGTAGTAGTAGTAGTAGTAATAGTAGTGGTAATAGTAGTATTAGAAATAATAGTTGTAGTAATAATAGCAGTAATAGTAGTAATAGTAGTTGTAGTGATAGTAGTAGTAATAGTAGAAACAGTAGTAATAATAGTAGTAGTTGTAGTAATAGTAGTAGTAGTAATAGTAGTAGTAATAGCAGTAGTAATAGTAGTAATAATTGTATCAACAATAGTAGTAATCGTAGTAGCAGTAGTAGTAGTTGTAGTAGTAGTAGTAATAGTAGTAGTAATAGTAGTAGTACTAGTAATAATAGTAGTTGTAATAGTAATAATACTAGTAATAGTAGTAGTAGTCATAGTAGTAGTAGTAATAGTTGAAGTGGTAATAGTTGTAGTAATGATACTAGTAATAGTAGTAGTAGTAGTAGTAGTAGAATAGTAGTAGTAGTAGAATAGTAGTAGTTGTAGTAGTAGTAATAGTAGTTGTTGTAATGGTAGTATTAATAGTAGTAGTAATAGTAGTATAAATAGCAGTAGTAGTAGTAGTAATAATAGTATCAACAATAGTAGTAAGTGTAGTAGTAGTAGTAATAGTAATAGTAGTTGTAGTAATGGTAGTCCTAATAGGAGTAGTAATAGCAGTAGTAATAATAGTATCAACAATAGTAGTAATTGTAGTAGTAGTAGTAATAGTAGTAATAGTAGTAATAGTTGTAGTAATAATAGTAGTAACAATAGTAGTAATAGTAATAGTAGTAGTAATAGTAGTAATAATAGTAGTAATAGTAATAGTAGTAGTAGTAATAGTAGTAATAGTTGTAGTAATAATAGTAGTAATAATAGTAGTAATAGTAATAGTAGTAGTAATAGTAGTAATAATAGTAGTAATAGTAATAGTAGTCGTAATAGTAGTAATAATAGTAGTAATAGTAATAGTAGTAGTAGTAATAGTAGTAATAGTTGTAGTAATAATAGTAGTAATAATAGTAGTAGTAGTAATAGTAGTAATAATAGTAGTAATAGTAATAGTAGTAGTAGTAATAGTAGTAGTAGTTGTAGTAATAATAGTAGTAATAATAGTAGTAATAGTAATAGTAGTAGTAATAGTAGTAATAATAGTAGTAATAGTAATAGTAGTAGTAATAGTAGTAATAATAGTAGTAATAGTAATAGTAGTAGTAGTAATAGTAGTAGTAGTTGTAGTAATAATAGTAGTAATAATAGTAGTAATAGTAATAGTAGTCGTAATAGTAGTAATAATAGTAGTAATAGTAATAGTAGTAGTAGTAATAGTAGTAATAGTTGTAGTAATAATAGTAGTAATAATAGTAGTAATAGTAATAGTAGTAGTAATAGTAGTAATAATAGTAGTAATAGTAATAGTAGTAGTAATAGTAGTAGTAGTTGTAGTAATAATAGTAGTAATAATAGTAGTAATAGTAATAGTAGTAGTAATAGTAGTAATAATAGTAGTAATAGTAATAGTAGTAGTAGTAATAGTAGTAGTAGTTGTAGTAATAATAGTAGTAATAATAGTAGTAATAGTAATAGTAGTAGTAATAGTAGTAATAATAGTAGTAATAGTAGTAGTAATAGTAGTAGTAGTAGTAATAGTAGTAATAATAGTAGTAATAGTAGTAGTAGTAGTAATAGTAGTAATAATAGTAGTAATAGTAGTAGTAATAGTAGTAGTAATAGTAGTAATAATAGTAGTAATAGTAGTAGTAATAGTAGTAATAATAGTAGCAATAGTAGTAATATGGTGAAAAATGACAATAACAGAAAAGGAAGTAATGTCGCAAAAATGCATTGAAAGGAGCAAAAATATGTCAATAAAAAGTGATAAAAATAGGTTAAAGAGGAGGTAAAATGACTTTCTAATGGTTTATCAACAGTGATAAACATCCTTTAGCCTCATTCAGAGGAACAAAGTGTAAAAAGTTCTGTTTTTTTTCTGTGTGTGTGTGTGAGAGAGAGTCAGATGAAAAGAGTAATATTAACACTAGAATCAGTGCTCTATGTGGAGGATCACTATCAGTCTGCTTTTATTCATCCTCAGGGAAACATTTCATCATTCAGGTCAAATATTTCACTCTATGTGTTGATGGATGGAGTCCAATGTGGGCGTAGCATCAATAACATAGACTGAGTCATGGAGAACCAGCTACAATATCTATGTGTAATATATCTGCTTATTCACAATCTGAAATATCTATTCTATTTCAACTTTATCACAGCACAGACACAAACATGGTGTTCATTCATTGTGTGTGTTTAAAGGTCCAGTATCATGCTACCATCTCCATTAGTTCTAAGAACACCAACAACATAGTATTTCAGCTTTATTTTCCCAAACTTCCAGTTTTAACCTCTGAAAGTGACTTTCTGAGCAGTTCTAAAAACAGGCTGTTTTAGGGCCTTCATGCATATTCATGAGTGGGCGTGGCTATAGACGCTGACTTCATCCATCGCTCTGAGAGGGAGAGATCCGTGATCACCGTCAGAGCCATTTTATTTTTCTGTCCACACTGTCGTTATTGTTGTTGTTTTCAGCCAAAAAACTACACATTACAGTAAAACATGGATATTTAAGAGGGAGGCTATTGTGATTGTGAGTCCGTCTCAGCGCTTCTTCAGGGTGTGTGTTTATCACAGCAGCAAAAGCAACGGTGTAAATCAGCTGAGTCAGCTGTTTCAAACACTTAATGGAGCTGCTACGTCACTTTCTCATCATCATCTACACTAGTGATTAGTGCATTTAAGGTGATAATCATTTGTTTTGTCCAACCGCTGCATTGCATTAAGTCACAAACACGTCAGATCATCTTACAGGTGATACGAGGCGGTATAACGGGTACTAAAAATGGAACTGCTCCATGGGTGCTACACCGTGGCTTTCTACTGCTCCTCAGGGAGGGGCTACATGCAGAGCTTGTATGTAACTTTCCATATATGAGTATAATATATATTCTATATTAAACCACAGTGTTTGTCTTAGCTGTGAGGTAGTTTGAGAGGGAGAAGCTCACATTCTTATAGGGTAGGAGGAGCCAGGATTGTCAGGAGGGGGAGTTTCCACAACTGTCCTGTTTAAAGCTGACTTTTACAAAATGTGGAATAAAAAGGGAGGAAACATAACTTTATACACTTTGACCCTCTGATCGGGGCGTTTATAACTGAAAATCATTAGAAACTCATGTGTGTTCTCGTCATTTTTGCATTTTCAGAATATTTATTATGCATTTTAAAAGTAATTATCTATAGTTTTGTTTATATTTTTATATTTTTCTGACATTTTGTGTTATTTTGTTGACAATTTGTATGTCTTTGGAGTTATTTTGTACTCTATATGTGCTGTTGTTTTATGTGTTGAAGTTGTTGTTTAGTGTGTTTTTTGTGTCCTTTTCTGTATTTTTGTTTTTCCATCATTTTGTGTGATCGTGTACAGATTTGGTGTCTTTGATAATGTTGTTTTGTGTGTATTTGTGATAATTTTGTGTGTCTTCGCTGGTTTTTTTATGTTTTAAGAGTCATTTTGTGTATTTTTGAAATCGTCTTGGGTGTTTTTGTTGTTTTTTTTGTACTTTTTGTTGATGTTTTTTGTGTTTTAGTTTTTTATTTTTGTGTATTTTTCTGCATATTTTCCTGTTGTTTTTTGTGTTTTTGTTTATTTCTACAGCTAAGCTTGTGTTCTAGACTGATGTGAATAAATGAATAAATGATAAACTGTGAGTATAGAAAAACATACAAATCAAACTATCAGAATGAATCACTTTTACATAATTAAAGTTTTACTGTAACTACATCCTGATTTTAGGACTTTATCAGCTGAACATGATGAGTGTGTCGTTTGTTTGTAACATGTTTGAACAATGATGCTCATCTTGCTTTATTCCATTCATGGACTGACTCTCCTCTGCCTCTTCCTCTTCCTCTTCCTCTTCTTCCTCCTCTTCCTCTTCCTCCTCCGCTTCCTCTTCTTCCTCCTCTTCCTCTTCCTCTTCCTCATCTCCTCCAGGCTGATGCTGCCACTAGTTTCCTACGAGCTGCTCGTTCAGGAAACCTGGATAAAGCTCTGGATCACATCAAGAATGGAATCGACATCAACATAGCTAACCAGGTACAAACATCTGTTACAGTTATAATAATGTGTATCATTATAAATTATTACAACAGTTGCTACTTTTTCAATAGTTTTTTTTATGTTGTTTTAACTCACAAAGGCTAAAAAGTATTAAAAATTCAATTATACAGTAATTGATATTATTACATTTGTTTGTACTTTAATACGATGGCAAACTGGGCAGAAAAACAACCTTTTTAACTGATAAAAATGACAACAATTGATAAAAATGATTAAAAAAATGGATTCAAAATTATTTTAAAAATGTATTTTTCAAATTAAACTAGAAAAATACTTTTTAAAAGATATCAAATGTATGAAAGCATCAGAGAAGACCACGAGTAGCTTTAAAGGTAAACACAAAATGGCAGAAAATTTCACAAATTCACAGCAATAATGTACAAAACACAGAAATAAAATTATAATTCTACATTTGAATTGAGCTGATGCTTTTGTCTAAAGTATCGTACAATACAAGCATGAATTTATTCTGCAGGAAAAACCCTTAGAACGTTTTTTCTTCGTCACGTAACAATTCAACATCAATGTCAGCAACACTCCACAAAAACAACAACATACAGTAACTAAATAAATAAAGCACAACAAAAACACTCAAAATAAATGACAACATTTGAAGACTTTTTAACAGTAAACATTTAGAGCTCTCAGTAATAACTCTTTTTATCTCTGAGACGTTATTAGATCATCTTCAGCCAACACTGATATACTGATATTTACTAGTAAATAAAGAAGTCTGTTCAGAAATATTAGCTTACAGCTAAATCCTAACACACGCTACAATGTAGACATTATTAAATCTATGTCTGTGGGCTTGGATTTTATATGAAGACGAAGTTGGTTTGGACATTCCTTCATTTTTAATTCATTCATTTTAAATTAAATTCACTGCTGAAAATACTTTAAAAAATTAAGGAAACCCTGACAGGGACAGACGCTACTAAACAAATTAAAATGTAAATTATGCTCTATATGTTCACAGAAGTGTGATTAACTTGAAGTTTCTGTGCTTTTTAACTCTTCCCTTTATTTTTAACAGTGTAGTTCTAAATGTGAGGATATTCTAAGTGTCAGGAAACTTGTTAAATGAAGGACAAAAAAACTGTATAAATAGTTAATGTAGGAAGAATTGAACTCCATCATCCTGAGGAGTGTGTGCATAAATAATGAAGTGTAATAGATTACTCATCTACCCTAGACCAGTTAAACATTTAGTTATTACACAGAAGCTTCTGATGGATTTACATATGTTTGATCCATAGATGAGGTGAAAATATGACAAATAAATGTTATAATAGCACAGTTTGTTCTCATTCAGCTTTTCAAAGAGACACAAAAGAAACTATTAGAGAAAATAGTTATTACTCTGTGGGAACGCAGAAAATGACTCCAAAAACACATGAAATGGCAACAAAAACACAAAATGAGGGAAAACTAAAATATATACAACTAAAAATATGCATAAAAACAAACAAAAGAACAAAAATAATACACAAAAGGACAGCAACAAAATACACAGAAATTACACCAAAAACACAAAATGAGAGAAAACTATTTACAAAATGATGAAGAAAATACACAAAACTGAAAATATTAAAAAACAATATTTTTAAAAAGAACAGAAAAATATTGTGATATTGATCATCATTCGAATTAATGTTTCTTGTTGAAGCAGCGACTAATTATTATCATGACTTTAGTTCATCAATAAATGAACAAACCTTTAGGATCATCATGTGAAACATGTTCCAGGATTTAAGGATTAAACTCTACATATGTTTCTGGATTTTCCCATGGAACATTGTGGGTTCATTGATTTGTCAGCAAATCAATTTTCTAAATGTGAAACATTTAATTTGATCAAAACCACAAAACAAAGAGATGATGTCAGAGAAAAACAGAAAGATAACGGCTCAGTAACAAGTGTAGGATACATTTTTTAGTTTTTTGGGATGAAAAATAAAAAATGCAACACAATCAAATCAAATCGACACCAAAGAATCTTGAAACACGATCTAAAAAGTGGTAGAAATGGTTTATAAGTGATGAACATGTCTGGAAAGTGGAAACAATGTGTAGAAAAGTCATTAAAATGTGATGTAGAAGTGTCAGAAATGGGAGAAATGTAGCAAAAATACATTAAAAGGAGGAAAAATATAGAAATAAAAAGTGATGAAAATAGGTTAAAATATGTTGAGTTTGATGTAGTTGTAGAAAAAGAAGTCATCTGGCGACGCCCTCCCAGTGTCTCATAACCCTAAATGTTGTCCAAGGTTGAGTTAAAGGATCCACTGTAACTCTGTGTTTTTTATTTTTATTTTCTTCAGAATGGTCTAAACGGGTTACACTTGGCCTCCAAAGAAGGTCATGTTAAAATGGTTCTGGAGCTTCTCCATGATGGCATTAAACTGGAGGCAACCACTAAGGTAACGACTTTATTCTTCTACTGTATCAGAATTTTATTTTATTTTATTTATCTGCTTTAAAGCTGAACACACACTCTCCCTGTATTGTTCTCATCATCTCCTGATGTATACACCCATTGGTCCTAAACAAAGACCATGAATCATCTGGTCTCCTTTAGTTCCTGTGTCTGTTTAAACCTTCTCTGTGTCTCTGTGACCTTCAGAAAGGAAACACAGCTCTCCACATAGCAGCGCTAGCAGGACAGGAGAAGGTGGTGGCTGAGCTGACCAACTATGGAGCTAACGTCAACGCCCAATCACACGTGAGTCTTTGATTTGGTGTGAGACACATGGAATATGAAGGTCATAAACTGGTTCCAGAACCAGCATTAACGTGATCTACCTGTTTTAACAAATATAGTCTAAAATCTTCTAAATGTCCTTATTAGTAGATCTATGTCTAATAAAACACATTATTATGAACTATATTCATTTAATAACTGTTTATAAATAGGACTACTTTACACTTTTAGAGCCTGTGTTCCTCCATCTTTAAATCATGTGATTGATGATGTCACACGTCTCCACTGCCTGTAAACATCCATTGTTTTCTAATAGAGTGAAAAATTCAGCCTGATTTATAGATTATTTAGTAGATTTTTAGATCATTTAGTAGATTTTTAGATCATTTAGTAGATTTTTTAGATCATTTAATAGATTTTTAGATAATTTAGTAGATTTTTAGATCTTTTAACAGATTTTTCAGTCACAATAACAACTTGTGCTGCTTTTAGTTTCTCTAAAAACCATTAAAAGTTAAAGATGTCAATGTAAATCTCATGTTTACAGAAAGAGGATAAAAACAGTTGTGACCACAGGGGGCGACAGTTTTAACTCTGAGGTTTGGTAGTAGACAATGAAGCGGAGAAGAAGAGCTCTCCTAAGGGACCTTTACTCTCCCTTAAACAGTGCACTGACATGCTCTGGTGGCTGAAGTTAGAGAGTAAATCACAGACTGTTGAAGACACACAAACCCTGAGAAAAGAAGGACTTTTGAGTGGGAGTCTCTAACTTCAGCCACCAGAGCGTGTCAGCACACTGAGTACGGTTCTGTCTGATTAAAGCTTTACTCTAACTTGTCCTCCATCTGTTGGCCTGGCATGTTTACTACATGGTGTTTATGTTTTCTCATGTAAACAGATTGTTTAGAAAACATTTCCTTTGGAATGCAAAACTTTTTGGAAACAAAACCAGAAGCAAAACGTTGTGTAAGCAGAGCTTTAATGTGAGTATTGATGATGTGTTTGTTCCTCATCAGAAAGGGTTCAGTCCTCTGTACATGGCAGCTCAGGAGAACCATCTAGAGGTGGTGAAGTTCCTCCTGGAGAACGGAGCCAATCAGAGTCTCCCTACAGAGGTCAGTGGATCTGTAAAATAACCTCGTTTAATAATGATGATGCTAATATTTGATTTGTTAACGTTATGATGCTAATATTTGATTTGTTAACGTTATGATGCTAATATTTGATTTGTTAACGTTATGATGCTAATCGTTCCCTCAGGATGGATTCACTCCCCTGGCGGTGGCGCTGCAGCAGGGCCATGAGAACGTAGTCGCGTTGCTCATTAACTACGGCACTAAGGGGAAGGTCCGTCTACCTGCTTTACACATAGCAGCACGTAATGACGACACACGCACCGCCGCCGTACTGCTGCAGAACGACCCCAACCCTGACGTGCTCAGCAAGGTACGACAGCATACGGCAACGTACGGTAACATACAGCAACGTGCGACAGCATACGGCAACGTACGACAACGTACGGCAACGTACGGTAACATACAGCAACGTACGACAACGTACGACAACGTACGGCAACGTACGGCAACGTACGGTAACATACAGCAACGTACGGTAACATACAGCAACGTACGACAACGTACGGCAACGTACGGTAACATACAGCAACGTACGGTAACATACAGCAACGTACGGTAACATACAGCAACGTACGACAACGTACGGCAACGTACGGTAACATACAGCAACATACGGTAACATACAGCAACGTACGACAACGTACGGCAACGTACGGTAACATACAGCAATGTATGATAATGTACAACAATGAACAGTGATGCTGTATCAAAGCAATAAGTGACAGATTTTAGTTCCTGCAGGATCTTCACTTTACATTTATTTGCTTTTGTAGCCATTTTTATGTAATTTGGGGAAATTTTGTGGAATATTTGAAAAAAATTGCAGGATTTGGTTTGGAGTTATTTTAACAATTTGTGATGAAAAATGACTTCTATCATGTAATATAAGGATGGGAGAAATGTGAGCTCTGCTAATATTGTGGAGTTTCATTGAATTTGTGTATTAACTGAATTAATTATTAATTTACACAATGATTCATGGTTTCTGACTTTTTTAGCTTTCTGCTGGAGGCCGAATTAGATGCTTTAAAGGACCAGATTTGGCCCCCGGGCCTTGAGTTTGACACACGTGACGTACAACGACATACTGCAGATAAAATCCACAAATCTTTGACATAAACAAGTGAAAACGTGGTTGTACGTTCTCATGCTCTTTCTCTGTTCTCTGAGTATCTGTCAGATCTCCATCTTTCCTTGGGAGCCTTGTTCTAACAGAGATATAAATAGAGTGTAATTGTCCCCGTTGTGTGTCTCTTTTTCCTCAGACTGGTTTCACACCTCTACACATCGCAGCTCACTATGAGAACATGAGTGTAGCTCAGCTGCTGCTAAACAGAGGAGCTAACGTTAACTTCACCCCAAAGGTCAGTGAACCTCAGCTTTTAAAGTCATTCTGTGCAAGTTTGGAGTTTTTTTTTTTTTTTTTTTTTAACAATTTATTTGTTTCAGTTGATCTTTTCTGGGACTCAACAGTCGTTTTGTGTATTTTTGTTGTCATTTCCTGTATTTTCTTTTAATTATATTGTTGTTTTGTCCCCGTGTTTGAAGTCATTTTTTTGTCTTTTTGTAGTGTTTAAGCATCGTTATTAAAGTGTTTTATTGTTTTATTTCTTCCACAGAACGGCATCACACCTCTCCACATCGCCTCCAGGAGAGGAAACGTGATGATGGTCAGATTACTGCTGGATAGAGGAGCTCAGATTGATGCTGTTACCAAGGTAACGCCCTGTGTGTGAATGGGTTACTGTGGCTGATAATGTAAAACACTGTTAGTGATCAAACAGCCTCATCATCATAATCTATAACAAATCTGTTATTAATTATTTATCTCATTGTGATTAATAATCTTATTTTCAAGAGAGTTCTGAAGCAGTTAGGTCTAGCAGTGGATTTGAACCTGCAACCCTCCGGTTACTAGCCCACTTCTCTGTTATCTAAGTCATGTGACTCCATGTCTTTATTTATGTTTATGAAGGATGAGTTGACTCCTCTTCACTGTGCTGCCAGAAACGGTCACGTTCGTATTATTGAGATCCTTCTGGAACATGGAGCTCCTCTTCAGGCTAAAACCAAGGTCAGTTATTAATTATTAACACTGTTATTAGACCTTTTATTTATTCACAGTGCACATTAATGAGCATCTATTTAGACAGCAAAATAAAAAATATGCTGAATTATTATTAATAATTCTCAATGCTCAATAGATTGTTTTATTATGTTCCAAACAGTAAATAATCATAATTACTATCAAAGACCTTTAACTATTTTATTTAAATGTAGTTTGTTTTTTTATTTTTTAATCTTCTTTTTTTTTAGTAGAATGATTCCATGATGTTGCATGTATTTGTATTTATACTCAGGAATATTTGATCAAATATATACATAAATGATATAGAATATAAATTCATATTTATAAATGAAATAAAACCATGTTACACACTTTAATGTGTGATGGAATCATCAAATGTAAGAATATTCCAGCAACACTTATTGTTTTTTTTCTGTTTTTTTCAGATTTGTTTAAAATTGTTCAAGTTGAACTTTGTGTTTTTTCTTTTTATTTGCTGAAGTTGATAATAGAACGTAGAACAATAGAACAGTAGAACAGTAGAACAATAGAACAGTAGAACAGTAGAACAATAGAACAGTAGAACAGTAGAACAATAGAACAGTAGAACAGTAGAACAATAGAACAGTAAACCAAAGTCATATTCCTTGTGTTTAACATACAGATCATTGTGATTTAAACACTTTTATAAATCCTTCTTCAGGTTTAAAATAGATATATTATACATGTTGCTGTTCTACTATAGATATGCTATAGATCTGACCCCCCCCCCACAGAACGGGCTGTCCCCCATCCACATGGCGGCCCAGGGCGACCACATGGACTGTGTCCGTCAGCTGTTACAGTTTAACGCAGAGATCGATGACATCACTCTGGACCATTTAACTCCTCTACATGTCGCGGCTCACTGTGGTCACAGCCGCATGGCCAAGGTTCTGCTAGATAAAGGCGCTAAAGCTAACGCACGCGCTTTGGTGAGCAGCACTGTTTATTATTAATACTAATTACTCATTTTAATCACACAGAACAGTAGAGCCTGTGTTTCTGTGTTTGTTTAATCAAATGTTTATTAAACTTCTTCATATCGAACCAAATCGATATGAGTTAAATATTGTCATTCATTTATTATTTACACACAACAGAAAACAAAGATTTTGTGTGAGATTTGACGTCCAGCCGTTAGCTAACATGCTAAAGCTAACATTAGCATCAATGTTTTACAATAAATAATACAGTAGAAATCTCTGATAATGTCCATCATATCGTCTCATTTTACACCAGATTGTGTCTCTGTTCACCAGTTTATGACGACAAACTATATATATATATATATATATATAAATATAAATATGGGATGTTTTCCTAAAACAAACATGTGAGGCTTTATTCAGTTAATTAAAAAATAAATGTAAAGAATGTACAATAATAATAATAACAGCATTAGCACCGTATCCATCTTAGTAAACTCTGGTTTAGTTTATTACAGAAGCTGAAATCTCGTCATGAGCTTTGATTTGTTAAAACTGCTTTTTTAACTGTTTTTTACAGGAAAAATGTGTTAAATGTGTTTTTAGGTTAATAGTTGTGTAATTACTGTGTTGTGTGTGATGTCATCAGAACGGTTTCACTCCTCTACATATCGCCTGTAAGAAGAACCACATGAGGTCCATGGACCTGTTGCTGAAGCATTCAGCTTCACTAGAGGCCGTCACTGAGGTGAGAACAAACACTGATATTATGTTTGATTTATACTGTATATATACTTATATATGTGTGTGTGTGTGTGTGTGTGTACAGTCTGGTCTCACTCCTCTTCATGTAGCAGCTTTTATGGGACATTTAAACATAGTGAAGAACCTTCTCCAACGAGGAGCTTCACCCAACGCTTCCAATGTGGTGAGAACTACACAAAACACACAATAACACACAACTACACAATGTGTGTGTCATTGAGATCAAACATGTTTAAATCCTGGATGATGATGATGATGATGAAGATGATGATGAAGATGGTGATGATGATGATGATGATGATGGTGGTGGTGGTGATGATGATGATGGTGATGATGATGGTGATGATGATGATGATGGTGATGATGATGATGATGGTGATGGTGATGAGGATGATGATGATGTGCTGCTGCTGCTGCTGCTGCTGATGGTGGTGGTGCTGCTGCTGCTGTGCTTCTGCTGGTGCTTGGTCTGGTGCTGCGCTGGTGCTGCTGCTGCTGCTGGTGCTGCTGCTGCTCTGGTGCTGGTGCTGGTGCTGCTGCTGCTGCTGCTGCTGCTGCTGCTGCTGGTGGTGGTGCTGCTGCTGCTGGTGCCTGCTGCTGGTGCTGGTGCTGCTGCTGCTGCTGGTGCTGCTGGTGCTGGTGCTGCTCTGCTGCTGCTGCTGCTGCTGCTGCTGCTGCTGGTGCTGCTGCCTGCTGGGGAGGATAGCTGGGCTTGCATGGCTGGTGATGGTGATGATGATGATGATGATGATGATGAAGATGTCTGTGTTATATTAAACAGAAAGTGGAGACCCCGCTCCACATGGCGTCCAGAGCAGGTCACTGTGAGGTGGCTCAGTTCCTCCTGCAGAACGCAGCACAGGTGGACGCCAGGGCCAAGGTACCAAGATTGGAAACCATTATTATTAATAAATCTGTTACTAAAAGTGCACTAATGTCCTCTAGAACACAGAACAGAAGTAAGAACATGTGAATAAAAATACTATAGACAACAAGAAATGAAAAAAATACAAAACAACAACAATAATACAGACAATAATGAGACAAATGTGTACAAAATGACAACAGAAATACACAAAAATAAAAGAAAAACCTAAAAAACAACAACAAAAACACAAAATGACAACAAATATATACAAAATTACTCCCTAATCACTCAAGGCATCTCCAAATTAAAATAATGAAAAAATACAAACAAAAAAAAATGCACAAAATGTGGGAATAATATACAAACATTACAACAAAAATCCACAAAAATGAGAAAAAAAGCTACAAAACAACAAAAAATGCTGCAACAAAAAGGACCAAAAAAAAAAATGCTAGAAAAGTACAACAACAAAAACCCTGCAAAAGTACACATATCGACTACAACAACCAAAAAATATACACAAAATGACTCCCTAAGCACTCAAGACGTCTATAAATGACAAAACAACTAAATGTGGAAATAAAATACAAAGAAAAGAAAAAAATACACGACACAAAAAATGACAACAGAAATACACAAAAATGAAAGAAAAACCTAGAAAACAACAAAAAAGAAAAATACAACAAAACATTTTTAGAAAAATATACAAATGAAATAACTGAACATGTGACTGAGTTCTCCAAGCTTCATGGTGTCGTTCTGAGGAGAACGTGTGATGATGATGTTCTCTATGTTCTGTCAGGACGATCAGACCCCCCTCCACTGTGCAGCCCGAATGGGCCACAAAGAACTGGTCAAACTGCTGCTGGAACACAAAGCTAACCCTGACTCAGCAACTACAGCAGGCCACACCCCTTTACACATCGCAGCACGTGAAGGACACGTTCACACCATCAGAATACTACTGGACGCTGGTGCTCAGCAGATCAAAATGACTAAGGTAGAGTTTAAAGAATAACTCTGGATCCATGTGAATAAATTAAAATAATAAAACTAAATGTTTAGGTTTATCACACGGCGTTCTAAAGCTGCTGGAGACAGACAGTAGGCCTCATAGATCAATAAATCAATCATTATCTGCTTTTTTTAAATACGCAGAAGGTTGAAATAGTTTGTTTTAATCTTCACTGTAAACTCTGTTATTGTTGGAAAGTTTGGTGCATTGTGGGATGTGGAGTCCTGTCGACCAGGGGTTCTCAACCTTGGGGTCAGCACCCCATTACCCCATATGTTGACCCATTATTGTCACTTTTAACCCCGTTTCATCATATTTCATGATTATTTTTGTCAAATTTAACCACATTCTCTATTTGCCATGTCCATTATTTACCAGTTTAAACTAATTGTTCTAATATTGAACCATTTTAACCAGTTGTTTTTCTGTTTTTGTCCACTCCACTTTGCTACTTTTAGCTGAACGTTTTTTAAATCCCATTTCACCTCCTTTTTCAGAACCACTGGTGTAGATGATGCATTGAAATGTTTTTACTTCATTATTATTGTGATTTCTTGTGTTCAGGCCCCAAAAAAACAATGACAAAGTGATGAAATGAACATATTTCACTGAAAGTTGTAGCGAAATATTAAAAAAATAAACTGAAACAGTAAAATACTTTGATATGTCACTGACTAGTGATGAGGTTCTTTTAAACCGCATTATGACTACAGAGTTTGTTTAATTGTTCCTTTCAAAATAAGAGAGCCACAATTTTTATTTAGTGTAACAAAAATTTTCATAATTGAATTTTTCTAAAAACAGTTCACGAGCACCAGTCAGATTTCTGAACACCAACCAAACACTGCCCCCTAGCCCCCATCTGTGGAACTGTTCACATGTTACATAATGTTGCAGTTTGTTGGATTTATTCTTCTTATTTAATTTATTATGAGACATTTATTAATGCTGAGAATTAGAATAACTTCATACAGGTTTGTGTGTGTGTGTGTGTGTGTGTGTGTGTGTGTGTGTGTGTGTGTGGAGCAGAAAGGGTTCACACCCCTCCACGTTGCCTCTAAATATGGTAAAGTGGACGTAGCAGAACTTCTCCTGGAGAGAGGAGCCAATCCTAACGCAGCAGGGAAGGTGAGACACGTCCAGATGTTTGCAGCTGTGTGTGTGTGTGTGTGTGTAATGAGTCTATATATATGTGTGTGTGTGTCCATCTCTATGTGTGTATGTGTGTAACAGAACGGTCTGACTCCGCTACATGTGGCCGTTCATCACAACAACCTGGATGTTGTGAAACTTCTGGTGATCAAAGGAGGATCAGCTCACAGCACGGCACGAGTAAGTGTGCATGAGTGTGTGCACGTGTGTGTGCACTGGCAGCTCCAAAACCTACAATACAGCTATGTATCCAACACAGACATAGGAAAGTGATGGTCCGGGGGCCACATGCGGCCCTTCAGGTAAATGGGTAAAATTAGTCCAATTACAGAAAATATCAACAAAAATACACAAAATGACTCCATTAACACTCAAGACAAAAAAACAAATAAATACAAATTCAAAAACTAAAAAAATACAAAACAACTCCAAAAATTCACATAATTAGACAAACATGAGAAACAGAAATACCAACCGAAGCATCCCAGTCTGTGATTGGCTGATCTGGTTTGATCTGTGAAGATAAGCAGGTCTGGTCCTGGTCAGTAGATGATGGAGACCACTGTGAGTTCCAGTATCTGTCATTGTGTCTTTGGGCAAGGCACTTCACCCACATTTCCTAGTGTTGGTGGTGGTGGGAGGGGCCTATGGCGCACTATGGCAGCCTCGCTTCTGTCAGTCTGCCCCAGGGCAGCTGTGGCTACAGTAGTAGCTTACCACCACTAAGTGTGGAGTGAAAGAATAATGCCTTAATTCTGTAAAGTGACTTTGAGTGTCTATGATAAAATACAATGCATTATTATTATTATTATTATTATTATTAAAAAATCTAAAAAAGGACAAAGAAAATTTGACAAAAGATTTCAGAATCACACAAAACCACCAAAATCTTTAAATATTAATGTCATTAATATTTAAAGTCTTCACTCTGCTCCTCACAGAACGGCTACACCCCTCTCCACATCGCGGCCAAGCAGAACCAGATGGAGGTGGCGGGGGTCCTCCTCCAGAACGGGGCGTCCCCTAACTCTGAGTCCCTCCAGGGGATCACCCCCCTTCACCTGGCCTCTCAGGAGGGCCGCCCCGACATGGTGGCCCTGCTCATCAACAAGCAGGCGAACGTCAACCTGGGAAACAAGGTCAGCATGACTCAGCAACTATTGGTAGAGAAAGAACAAGTTTAACATTAAGGTGACAAACCTGAGGTCTGTGGGCCCAATACAGCCCAGCAGAGCCTCTGCTTTGGCCCACGGGAGCATTTTCTTCTTATTTTAGTACAAAAAACAAACATGAATCATTGTGAAAATCACCATAAAGTTTAGTTCCAGAATAAACATCCAAAATCAATAAATGAATCACATTCCACAGTATATAAAATAATTCTGCAAATCACATTTAAAACATTATTGTGAGATCCTGGAGTTACTAATATGTGTTTTACATCTATGATATTCTAAGTGAATTATAGACAAGTGATAAATGAATAAAAGGGTTAAGGTTAGGGTTAAACTTCAGCCCAAAAATGTTAAAATTACTCTTTTACTTCCAAAAAGTCTGTATTTTCATGCTCTGGACCTCCTGAGAGACTATATTCCAGTTAATGTTCTCTTGCTCGTGCAGGCTCAGTGTACAGTGACGACTGTAGTTTGTCTTCCTGTTGTTTCTCTAACGCTGCAGAACGGACTGACTCCTCTACACCTGGTGTCTCAGGAGGGTCACGTAGGCATCGCTGACATGTTGGTGAAACAGGGAGCTTCTGTTTACGCTGCTTCACGGGTACGTTTTTACATCCTCAGCAATAATGAGTTTGACAGACCTGCTGTACTTTATGTTATTCATAATGTCCTGGAGAAGAAAAAGAAATAAAAGAAGGAAATAAAGGAAAAAGAGAGAAAAAAGAAAGAAAGAATCTGTGCAGATGTGTCTGTGTTTCATCAGTGATGTTAATAAAGTTTCTCTGTGTGATCAGATGGGCTACACCCCCCTTCATGTAGCCTGTCACTATGGCAACATAAAGATGGTCAAGTTCCTGCTGCAGCAGCAGGTTCACGTCAACAGTAAGACCAGGGTGAGTGTGTGAGTGTGTGTGTGCGTGTGTGTGCGTGTGTGTGTGTGTGTGTGTGTGTGTGTGTGCGTGTGCGTGTGAGTGTGCGTGTGCGTGTGCGTGTGCGAGTGCGAGTGCGAGTGTGTGTGTGTGTGTGTGTGTGTGTGTGTGTGTGTGTGTGTGTGTGTGTGCGTGTGTGTGTGTGTGTGTGTGTGTGTGAGATTGATTAACTAACTGTGGGGGGTCTCTCTCTCTGTGTGTGATTAGTTGGGGTACACCCCCCTCCACCAGGCGGCCCAGCAGGGTCACACAGACATCGTTACGCTGCTACTGAAACATGGAGCTCTACCCAATGAGATCACCTCTGTATGACCCACATTATCACACACACTCCTTTATGTTTATAATAGTTTGGGATCATTTTCTATATTCTTTGTTATTTCTTCAGTAATTTTGTTGTTTTCCTGATCTATTAAATTTTAGTAATTTTATATATTTTTGGGGTACTTTTGTGTGTTTTTTAGGGATGTAACGATTAATCGTCAGGCAGTTAAAAATCGCTATCCACAAGTGTTGGCGGTGGGCGGAGTCTGCTAATACTTTCTTTCTGGCTGCCTTCTACTCTTAAACATGTTCATAAATGATTCATTACCCCTTTAGCACCAAAAGAATATCTGTAATATTACTTGAATATCTGTAAAAGTCACGTTTTTCTATTAGCTCTGTCTGCTAGCATAGCTTCTCTTCTTCACTGAAAGATATCTGCATGCCAACCGACCACTGTGTTACCAGCGCCCTCTGCTGGTCCAAACAAATATGACGTAAATCAGTGTAATCACGGCTTTTTTTTTTTTAAAGTCCAATTGTTAAGGCACAAAATACATTTTCAGTTGCACTTTTAAAAAGAAAAATAACTTATGCAGTTTTGCATTGTTTATTATAGAACCAGAATTTAAATTAATAGGCTTCATTTTCATTTGTATTATTCCTTTATTTATTTCATTCAAGATTTATTTTTAGTTAAATTGCATTGTTTTGAATAGTTTATCAAGGAATTCTTTTGACAATGAAAAATAAAAGGAAAATAGTACAGTATTTTAATGGCATTTTGTTTATTTTTCTGCAATACTGTGTATTTTTGTACGTTTTGAAGTAATTTTGTAAAAATTTGTGGTCTTTGTGTATTTTTTGTAATTTATTGTTTATTTCTTTTCATTGTTTATTTTTCAATAATTCTGTGTATTTTTAACCGTTTTCTATATTCATTTTAAACACTTTTTTATCATTATGTATATTTTTCTGTACTCTGTGTGTATTTTTGCTCTAGTTTTGTGTGTTTTGGAGTCATTTTGTATATTTTTTAGGAGGGCTACAGTAATAGTTTCTCTCTCTGTGTAGAACGGTACGTCTCCTCTGGGCATCGCTAAGCGTCTGGGTTACATCTCTGTCATAGACGTGTTGAAGCTGGTGACGGAGGAGTCGGTTTCCTCGGTGAGTGTCGTTCACATGGCTACATCACCATCATCACCATCATCACCATCACCATCATCACCATCACCACCATCATCATCACCATCACCACCATCATCATCATCATCATCATCACCATCATCACCATCATCATCATCATCATCATCATCATCACCACCATCATCATCACCATCACCATCATCATCATCATCATCATCATCATCATCATCATCATCATCATCTTCATCTTTATCATCTTCATCTTCATCACCATCACCATCACCATCATCATCATCATCATCATCATCATCATCATCACCATCACCACCATCACCATCATCACCATCATCATCACCATCATCATCATCATCACCATCATCATCATCATCATCATCATCATCATCACCACCATCATCATCATCACCACCATCATCATCATCATCATCACCATCACCATCATCATCACCACCATCTTCATCTTTATCATCTTCATCTTTATCATCTTCATCTTCATCTTCATCACCATCACCATCACCATCACCACCATCATCATCTTCATCTTTATCATCTTCATCACCATCATCACCATCATCATCATCATCATCTTCATCACCATCATCTTCATCTTCATCATCATCTTCATCACCTCTCCTCCACCTGTGCACAGATCACGACAG